>NC_043965.1:35391894-35469394 GCF_902148855.1 Sphaeramia orbicularis
TGAGAGTAAACAAAACCAATATGAAGATGTTTAATCCTTGTGGATCCTTCCAATTACTACCGTATGGGGATCTTCATGCCAATAATGTACATGAACAAAATAATGCTATAAAATCAGCATATAATCAATATTTTTTTCTGCATAAATGTCTTAAACTGGTTCAGCTCTGGACAAAACTACCAAAAGTTCAATAATTTTCAACATTTTAACCCTTTTAATGCCAGACTGAATACATAATGTCAGTGTTATGAGGAAAAAAAAAAAAAAAAAAGAACAGTGGTGATCTGGAGCATTGATCGTAATTAGAATCTTGCATATCTCAAGAAGTAATGACAATGATTTCAGTGCATTAAGGTTTTTTTTTTTTTTTTTTTTGGTGAAATTTAAAAATGTGGTTTCAGTGCAAGTCAATGACACATTTTTTGCCACAAAAGATTCTTGCTAATCATTGACTTGTCTAAGACTGATATAAACAATGCTCCATCCCTCAACTATGTATTACATAGAAAATATCTCAGATTTTGTTTCTTTTAATCAAATAAGTGCTATCACGTATTCAAACTGACATTAAAATTGTTCAAATCCTAAAAATTATTGATAAAATGTTCTGAGTAGAGCTGAAGTGGTTTAAGAGATTTATGCAAAAAAAAAAAAGCAGAAAAATATTGATATATGATGATTTGATAACAGTTTTTATGTGTGTATTGGCTTCAGGGTCCCCAGAGAGTGCAAAAATGACTGTAGCACATGTATTGTGTAGTATGTAAGAATAACTGACATTGGATTTAAATAACATATACATAAAAAAGAAATACTATTGCATTAATTCATGAACTAATCTGTAACAGCCATAATAATCACAAAATCAAAAAAGAAAATTACAAAAATGACCAGAGGGTCTCTACAGGTTAACTTGGACAAGATTCAAAAGTCTAAACCCAACACTCAATTACATAAATACATGTTTCAACAATAAGTAGCAAAAAATGTCACATCACACAAGTAAATCTAGAACCTCACTTAAAAAGCATTCAATGATTTTTCCAGAGCTGATGATAGGGGTAACTCAGGAGTGAGCTACATCCCAATGAAGGCTCAAGGTGGTTGTGAAATATAATGGGTCTTTTACAAACAGTGGCAGTGGTTCAGACTAAGTGACTGCAAAAGTGTGCTTTTGTTGCTACTCCTTTAGAGAAAATTCAATCATATCACTGTTTTGTATATAATAGTTTTGTTTGTGTGAATATGTCACAGAGCATCTACTCTTTACTAGTCTTCATGACAGTCTGTCTTAAGCAGCTGGTAAAGTAACAGTGAAATAGTTTCAAAATGATATAGGACAAAAAGGTACTCAGTTTTCATTGCTGTTTGTACTGTCAACTAATGCATTGATCTGTTTTTATATGGTATACAGCTCTAACAATATATCTGGATTGAACCTAGATAACGGCGCAAATTTAGTAAATTTTAGTAATTACTGAGTTATTGGCTTCTATACAGTTTACACTGCGTATAAAGTCTCTCTCAGCTCATACTCCTTCTTTGAACCTCAGCTGTGTCAACACTAATAAAGGTTTATGTTACTATTATTAGTGAAGCATCTAAGGTTTTCTGTGCTTAATATATTCAATGCATTTCAGAGTTTGTTAATAGATAACACATTGTGTGAATTTAAGTGGCATAATCAAATATTACAGAACCTTTTCAGCACTAAATGTTACTTAAACATTTACAAAAAATCCAAATCAATATTTGTTCTTTTAAATACTGACCAACTGGTGGAGCTGCTCTTCCCATGGCACCTCAATTCCCATTCCTCTAAACATCGATACCAATGCTGAGCCTTGTCCTTGGGTAGGCATGTCAACCTGTAGGCAAAAGAAATCTTCAGCAGTGCTTTATTAAAGCTAACTTCACTGAATAAATTAAGTCATATATGAAGTAAGTATGATGTAAGTGTTCGTTTCTGGTTCCACCTACCTCTTTTGTAGTCTCTTTAAGTTGGTCTTGTATCTGGGGTTCACTTGGAGGTTTTTGCACATGAGGTGGCAGAAATGAACCTCTAGCTACTCCTATCTGATGTTCACGTTCTGCATAGAACAACTCTCTGGCCCGGCCATGTCCTCCACCCCTGGGTTGAACCAGCAACCCTCGGGCTCGTCCAATCGCAGGTTCAGTAGCTGCTACATTAAGTCCTCGTCCTCGTGTGTCTGATGATGTATCACCAGCAGTGGGATGACTTCTGGCTTGTTCTTCACTTGGTCCTTCTGTAAGGATCGGCAGCCCTCTACTACGTCCAATGGCCTGCTGTTGAGATGGCAGACCTCTTCCACGTCCCAACAAAGGAACGCTTGTCATACCACTAAAGTCAGAGGGCTTGTTTGGATCCATTCAGCCAATTCCAGAAGTTAACAGCTGACACAACTGGTTAACTGCATGGAAAAACACAAGAACTATCAGAGGAAGTCATGGATGTAAAATATTGGTTGTTTTCAGTTGCTGTATTAGCTGAATAAGCAATTGTTTCGGGATAAAAATGACATTTTTTCAATGAAAATTAAGGGCAAAAATGACTTCCAACTACAATTGTGACCCACTGTTAAAAGACACATGCGGCTTTTTCTACTCTCACCACTATTTAATGCTTGAACATAATCAGGCTTTATTCCATTATCCCAAGATAAATAAAAAAGGACGAATGCGTATTTTAAAAACACATACAGAAGGAACAGAACCGCAATGTTAAGCGGTTAATGCTTGCTCATTATTCCTCACATGCTAATTCGAACCTTAGCTAGCGGTCAAATTAATGGCGCCATGACTCAGCGCCTCGCCCTCGTTTCCATCAGTTTAAAAATGCTGCACAAACATTTTTTTCCACATCACTCGTCCAGTTATAACAAAGCAGATACAGCCGTTATATACTGGGCAAAGTCACTGATTCTGCGTTAACTCATCCTCATATTCTCCAACAAAATAATTTATAAATTAATACATGCTGCTCAGTTAGCTAACTAAGCTATGTGCTAATGCTAACTAGCGCTGATTAGCTAACTTTAAACGACACGTCACAGAAATCCACGCCGACACTTTAATCAGAGCAAAACACACGTTTAAGGCCAACAGACTACTTACGCAAGCTCTAAAATAAAACTCTGTCGTGTTAGCATTAAGGTATGGAAACTCACATAAAAGAAGTATCCTCCGTTAGCCTGGCGCAAAATGCAAGGCTACTTAGGCTAGTCCAGAAGAACAGGCTACATCACCCAGATCCAAGGGGTGAGTGAAGGTAATGACGACTATCGCTTCCATCCAAAGTCTAATAGGAGGATCAGATGATTCTGCAGCATGGCATTGGTTCGTTTAACCCGTCAATCTTTTATTGACACTCAAACATTGCTTTATCTCCCTCTAGTGGAGACACATCAGCTGAACTGTGAACATTAGCTGTGCAATAAAAAAAAAATCCAATTAACAATGCATGTATCACTAATGTATATTTTTTCCGATATCATATGGGATCTTATTCAGTTAGTGTATTTATGTCATTAATTGACTGTTTACAGACTCATGGTGAGGCACAGCTGGGCACAGTCCAAGTGGAATAATTACATTAAAAGTACCTACATCTTAATATTACTCCAGTGAAGCAATCAAACTCCAGAGACATGCAAATGCAGATGGTACAATGTCAAACCTTGAGAGAGAAGAAAACACTTTAATTTATTTGTATAGCTCTGTATCTGCCAGATACTTCAGCTTTTCTCTGCTTATTCACACCTAGCCTGTATAAATGGTACCATCTAACTCACTTGAATTAATGTGTTTGGTTTCATGACTTTCAATTTACAGACATGTTCACAGTGACAAATTACTGAAACAGTAATTCATCCCCTCTTTATGTAGAAGAATGAATAAAACATTATGAAAAATAATACTTTATTGTACAAAGTTAAACAAATAAGCCAAATCAAATACATTTGGGTCTTTTTAACATTAAAAAAAATTATCAGATTTTACATATTTTTGTGTGGCCAAGTTATGTGAACCACAGAGATATCAATTTATTCACTTTTCAGGTTCTTATTTGTTTAAAATACACCAGACTCTGATATCCCCTTTAAATTAAATTAGGTTCACATTTCACCCCACACATATATGCAAGATATCTGTTTTTTTGTCTTTTGTTGTTTTTCTGTAATAGGCCTTTCTTTATCTAATTTTAGTCCTTGAAAACCTCATTTTTTAAAAAGTCCAATTTATGCACAAAAACATCAGTAAAACAATTTATTTCCTTGATCTGTGGTGTAAAACCCAAATGTTCCACAGTCCCAACACACAATACTAAGCTATTTTTGTTTTTATAAAGACATGGAGCTTTGGGCTTGTGAGGTTTTACATATAATTATCAATAGTATATGTTTAAAAAAAAAAGTACTGGAACATTAGTACAAATTGTTTTGATAGGATGTGTGAATATCTCTTTAGATATTGTATCTATACCTGGTGTAACATTGAAATGTACTGCATTAATAAGAAACAATTCATAATACAAAGTCTAATTAATTCTCTCACTGCACTATGAAAATGAACAAATGTAAAGATAATAAGGTAATGATTTTTCACTTACTCAGAGTCAGCGTCTTATATGTGAATAAATGTGTCTCTTAGGTGTTGGACCTTTTCAACTCTCCAAGAAAGTTGGACGTCGTAGTCTAAAATTCTTGAACGTGAGCAGACAAGCTTTGGTTTTTCAGGTCACCGGTCAGGCATATTGGCAATTAGTCTTAAACTCTTGAAATAATCACAAAAATACTCCCAGAGGTACTGAGGTGATGACTTTGTGCGTGTACCTGGTCTCTGCTTGAATAAATTACTGTTCCAGAAAGTAGCCATTCTTCTGACCTATACCTTTCATTTAAGTACAGTTTTAGGAGTCATCAAATGGCACAGCACATTTTTGCATAAAAGATTTTTTTTTTTTTTTTAATTAAAGAGTATCTGGAACAGAACAGCTAGTTACCTTTACATTTTTACCACAGATGTGCATTTTTGTGTATGAAGTCAGTTGTTAAGATTTCATTTCCATTTAATTCTTTATGTTTGTCATGTATACTTATTTGACAACACTGCAAAGTGATTGAGCCTCAAAATGATTTAAAGATACATAATGCCATCTATTGACATGCAGAAGTAAGCACAAGAAATCTGAACACTACAACCAAAACATTCATTATTGAGGCCAAACTAATATCAGAAACAAAACTGAATTATATGAGTAGGAACATTTCTGTATCTCATACATGTGCCTCAGCAAATGCCTCAAAAATAAATGTGAAATAACATTAACTTCTCAGTATGGATGTTTTATTTAATTCTCCTGAGAGAAGACTTCATTTCATATTCATGAGGGATAATCAGCAATCAGTAACTGTGCTCACTTGTTTAGAATAAACTCTTAACCCAGAAGAGTTTGGTCTAGAATATAGATATAGTTCAAATAATAAAAGATGAGGATGATTTAAAGGTGTCTTTTCTAAAACACTATCAGTGATGAGTGTTTTTGTGCAGAAGCCTGCTACATATATGTGTGCAGCAGTTTGCAGATATACATAAGATTATCAAATGGGATATTTATAGAATATAGGGTAAACTACTAAAATCTAGTCTTCTGAACAATTGCCTATGTTTTAAAATGTGCATAAAAATGTATTTCATTTAAATATTAATCTGATCCAACGGCAGCTTTAATAAGATAAACTGATATTTTCTATGCAACAAATCTATTTTGGCTCTGATTACAATTAGTTTTCCCCCAGCACTTATTTAATAGCAATATTGTTGGTAAGTTGCGTGTGAAGACTGTTTATATGTAGATGCATAAACACCTATGGAAATAATTACTATAACACCATTAAGCAAAAAAATCCACTTTTGTGATAAATGTTGCCATGAAGGGTTCTTTTGTGCAAACATGAGGCAAAATCTGCCAAAAAAAAAAAAAAACAATATGAAATTGAATTAACAACATTATCTGTAGCTCCATAACAAATATGAATATATCAACACGACTACACTGAATTTATATAAAATCACAGGTGAACACATAATTATTTCCAAAGCTGTACATACATGTCAGGTTTCCATGTCTATACTGCATCTACACCACTGAAGCTTTGGTTTTCCTTTTTCTATATTGGCACATACTTCTTACCAGTGGATTGATAATAATGTTGGCAGCTACAACGTTGAACAACATGTGACCAGTTTTGTCTCATTTCCAAAACTGCCAAGGATGGAAATCAGAGCGTGACCCTCTTATAAAATATATTTTATTGAAATGACTTGTAACGGCTGCAGCCAACAGTACCCAAGAGTTGAATAAATGTGTGATCAGAGGAATAGCCAACATTCATGTACACAGGCTGAAGGTTTTTATTGCCTACTTAATAAATGGATGACACTTGTTATAGGCACATGAATATGTAGACTAGCTCCATGTTAATGCATTTATTATGATGTGCCTTTTGCTTTTGTAGCATTGCATTATGTAACTTGAGCACTTACTGTTTTCTTGAACAAATCCTCTGAAATGATTATTTTAACTTGAGTATCCCTTTAAATTCTCTGCCACATCCCAGACACACATTCTGCGTCTTGCTCAGTGGTCATTTCTATAGTCAAACACTTCTAAGGAGCCGAGAACAAATGTGTTTTTCTATTCAGCTCCTCGCTTACATTTGTTGTCGTGATGAAATTACCTGTTTGTTGTCCAGCTCCTGCTCTTTGCCTGATTGTGTCACATTATTAAGGTCATGTTCGCAAATCCTCAATTTGCTGCCAAGAAAACAAGGTAAACAATGTTTATCTCCTGTTCGGCCCATCAAGAGGGACAATCTCCACCAGCCTGCCTTCAGCTGCAATCTACATTTAAAGAACATCTGACTTCAACTGACTGAATGATAAAGGGACAAAGGGGCTCCAAGCTGATGTGGTTAATATCATTACCTGTCATGTCGAATGCATGTTTGGATAACCCTTGAAGGGTTGCTCTTGGTGGTGTTTTCTGACATTTTAAAATCTCCAACTACCTGACACTGGATGCAGTAATTACAACATACTATTGATGGCATCTTGCATCCTTCCTGAGCAGACATATTAGATTATGTTATCGTTTCATTAAGATTCTTTCTGACAATTATAAGAGATCCATGGCCTGTGCACAAACGACCAGTGGACTCACATGGGACTTGTTTATTGGACAGAGACTTAGTAACCTGACATTCAAGCTAGCTACTAGAGATTTTGGCAGCAGGAGGGA
Organism: Sphaeramia orbicularis; assembly: GCF_902148855.1. Taxonomy (NCBI): domain Eukaryota; kingdom Metazoa; phylum Chordata; class Actinopteri; order Kurtiformes; family Apogonidae; genus Sphaeramia; species Sphaeramia orbicularis. The sequence goes on from NC_043965.1 coordinate 35,399,216, forward strand.
TTCAGAACAAGCTTTGCATTCCGAGGTCACATCTTGTAATTGGTTTAGATTATTCTCCCTGTGACTTTTTTCAAACCTTACTGTGGTTATATAAAGAGAGTGTGGGGAACTGCATCTTAGCTTTCACGGTGTGGTTTCCTGCTATGCTGAAGTTGACATCCGTGAGTTAAAAAAGAAGGTGCTGCAGTTTTAACATATTTGATGCTTGTATGCACCACTGTATTGTTCACACTCACACCTGCTTATTAAGTCCACAACAGCTCCACTAAAACAGACCCACTAATGTTAAAAAATGACAGCACTTTGACGTAAAAATTTCCCACCACACACCTTACCTAATCGCATTTATGCATCCAAAACAGGTGCAATACATATGTGTTTAACTCCTCTCATTACAAGACCCTCAGAGGGGCTGAAAGAGACGCTGACATGTTGACAGGTTGCTTTGCATAAGCCCCGAGAGCTTTCTACGCAGGCTCTCCACCCTGGAAACCAGACCATTTCTTCTGACATCTACACATGGGCAATATCCTCAGCATAAATGGGCCAAATTTCCCTGACAGCAGGAGGTCTAGCAGAAACCTTCAGTGGTCACTGGCATTAATCTGATGTGACAATCATTACTGACCTGTCTGTCAGACTGAGTAGTAGGTAATGGTAAGTAAAGGCCAAAGCTGTGGTGGCTCACATCAGAGGGGGGAGGAGCAGGGATGGCTGACTAAATGGGATTGTGGGAAACAGCACTGGCCCCTCTAGAGCCAGAGGGGACAAACACACCACAGCTGTTCCTCCCTGGATGTTGATGCAAGCGTCCAAAGTCCTGGGAAGCTTCCCATGTGTCTTTGCTTTCTCCAGCATCGTCAGTGGTGCTGGGTTTTCTGTTGTGATCTTCAGTGCTTAAACATGAAGGGACAGCCAACCAAGAAAAGCATGCGATCAGCACATACCAATATAGAAATGTTTATTGTTCACGGCAGCCTACAAGAGGACATGCACTTTTGTTCAGTTTAGGTTCTACTTTAAAGTGTTTTCTATTTTTAAACAGGTGGCTTCTGCTGCTGTTGGAGGTACTGGCAAAATGCCACGAGGTTCACTTCCCGTCTTATCTTCAAACTCAAGAGACATGTAGGAAAAGCAAGAATGTCTTTCAAACAAAGATTTTTATTCTGTTCTTTAAAAATAATTGTGCTTGGGATTTTGAGAGCTTTCAAACAAATAATTGAGTACAGAAGTTCTTTCTGAACATAATAATGAATGTTGGCCTGTGGAAAAGGAGAAGTGTGATATTGTGACACCAGCTCAGAGCCAGACAGAAAAACAAAGGTTGAAACCACTGATTGATTTTTTTAACATAACACTGTGACTGTGAGGCTCAATTACACTGCGCATCTGCCTCACATTATCTATTCAACGTGACAACAATGGGAAATGGGAAATCAAAAATATCGCACACTTCCTGATTTTGTAAAGTGCCTAGATCCATTTTAACACCGCTGGGACCCTCATATGAGCTTTGTGGTTTTCAGTTATCTGTCTCTGTGCGTCCTAAGTGATGCGTCACATGGATAGGTGCGGTTTGCGCCGCGCACACCTCCCCATACAGCCCATATTTGTCGAGAGAGCGCACTGACACACATCCACTTCTGTTGCAGCTCCACTCAAAAGCTGTGTTCAGTTCAGAAGTTCTCTTTCCATCCAGTGAGGAACATGCATCTTGCCTAACACATCATCAAATGGATCTTTCTTAAACTGCAAGTCAAAACCCTGCTGAGCTGTTGGCAGCATCGATCTAGTGCAGCTAGAACAGACTAGATGTGACTCCGCTGGACAAGACCCGAAAGCTGGGCACAAATATCCAAATATGCGCGTAATTGGAGCGCACTGGCGAGGGCGCCCCTTGCATCCACACAGGGATATCGCTGTCGTGATGTTCATACTTCGGGAATTGAGTTCACTTTTAACAAAAAAGAGGACATTTCCGAAGTTATCAATGGCACTCTGCAGCTTTTATACAACGGCCTCGTCACCAGTAGTCCCACAACCATGTGGAATGAGTCGTGCGGGGAGCAGCTGTTGGATTTCGGGCGCCCAGAGAAGATCATTATTGGGGTGATGTTGGCGATCATCACGGCGGTCACCGTGATGGGAAACACGCTGGTGGTGATCGCAGTGTGCGTAGTGAAGAACTAAGGCAACCTTCAAACTACCTTCTGGTGTCCTTAGCAGTAGCAGACCTGTCAGTTGCCATAGTTGTGATGCCGTTTGTAATAGTGACAGACCTCACCGGCGGAAAGTGGCTTTTGGAGAAGTGTTCTGCAATATCTTCATCAGCATGGATGTAATGTGCTGCACTGCCTCTATTATGACCCTGTGTGTGATCAGCGTCGATAGGTAAGTTACAATCTGGAGCTCTGTTGAAATGCTGGCTGCTTTTTTTTTTTTTTTTTTTTTTTAATGGCACCAAAATTACGCATACTGTGCGCACTGGCGTGAAAACAGAAATGAGGTGCTTTTAATTGATCTTCCAAGTCTTTTAAGTACACTGGCGACAGTTGCAGTTGAAAAGTGAGCAAAACAACAAATTGGATATTTTACGCGCATAAAACAACTGTGCGTTTTTACGCGAAACAATGGCATTTAGCCTGTCTGATGCGAGATAAGCCAGATCACCCGTTTCTCTGATTGAAGCCAGTGACGCGGAAAATTAATACTCAGACTGGAATAAATTTATAGTATGCTTAATTAATTTGCTTGACCGGACCGTGGACAGTGTTCTTGTAATTGTGTATTTGGATCAGCGCCCATCGACCTTATAACTGCTTTGACTTTGATAGGCTACATGATTCATATCGCACTGTGTTTCACTACAGACACAATCACGCCTGCTCAATATTGTGTACATTTATGGTCTTTTATTCACATTAGAGACGAACCTTCTGGGGATTACATGACATGTTTTTTCTTTGGTGCAGTGTTGAAAGTTCCCATCTGAGATTTACCAAACTGTTTTGCATTAACATTGCTCCAAAATGACAACATTATACATTAAAGTGAGTTTCCAAATGCCCATTAGTGAAGTGTTTTACCTTCAACATTCAAAAGAGGAGAGTTAATCCTTCCACAACCCATTAAGATTCACTCTGCATCTCAGATAATGCTCTTTGGACTTGCTGCTCATAATGACTGAGCTGACAGGAGACTAACCAACCCCCCCCCCCCAAAAAAAAAAAAAAAAATCTCCACAGGTCCCAGGATCTCCAATGAAATAAAGTCAAATGAACACTGTTTTGTCTCAACAGCTATGGAAACAAAAGCCTATTGTCATATTGATCTGATTATTTCCTCTCTCTTGCCTCAGTTTATTATACCTTGCTCCCTGTGACTTAAAATCTGCCTGATGAGTTAATGACATTAAGAGTGCAACTGGATAGTAGACACCAAGCTGAAATAAACTCTTAATGCTCCAGGCAGCTGTGGTAGAATTGACAGACACTAACAGCCACTAACACATGATTGTTTGGAACAGCTGGATTGGGGTTAAAACATACTTTTAAGGCTGGGTCAGAGGTCACAGATCACAGTGAAAAATAGATGGGCAGTGGTGATTTGTGTTGTGCTGGTGGTCACTCATTTCCTCAGTAAATATATTGAAACATTCAACAAGACATCAGTAATAGTACACCTCAGTGAATACACTCACAGTCAATGAAAACTTTGAGACCATATTTTTCGACATAATTTTTATTTTAAACCCTAAACTGGAATTTTTTCATAGAATCATTTGTTTAGGATATTGGCATACAGACACAAACATCTAAAGTTTCAAGAATAACTTCAAAACAAAAAACTTAACAAAAGAAAATGGCACCTGCCAAACACAAAGTCACAACAGTCAATACCGGGTATGGCCTCCATTTGCTTTGATGCAGGCGGTCTATCGTCAACAGAGCCTGTGGTGTTGTAGCGTTCAACCAGGTTTCTGATTGTGGGTTGGGAACAGCCCATACATAAGCCTGGCTATATCACTGGAGCTCAAACCGGCCTCCACCATACCCAGTGCCCGGAGACGTTGTTCATGTGATAGACGTGGCATGATGCTGTTCAGAGGACTAACAATGGTGGCCTTTTTTGGGCCTTTATATAGGCCTTCAAAACCAATCCTCAAATTATGCAGATACCCACTGAGTATCACTCAATGTGTATTTGGTCCACTTTTGCAAAGAGACCAGCCCATGTGCAATGAACCGTGACAACATGACAACTCATCATTATCTCAACTACCCGAGCACAAAGTCATCAATAAATCCACAATGAATAATTACAACCCCCCTACAAGTAGAAATATGCATACATTTCTACCTCAAAGTTTCTATTGACTGTCAGAATATTTTGATCATGAAGCTTTAAATTACAATGAAATCATTATCTAAATATAATGAGAGCAACCTCATCAGTAAATCATGCCTCGTCTTATCATCTATTGGAGGATAAGCAAGAGTGTGGTAAACTGTCGCTGGCAGGTTTCACGGTCTGTAATTATGTGCCTTAACACTTATAATTAGAAAAGACAAATGGGCCCAGTTGTGAGTGAGCAGTCGTAAAGATACCATAAGATTAAAGTGTGCACACCCATCAAATCAAAGTTCATGAGATATTTTTGCTATCAGATTATGGCTGTTTTCAGCACGACACAAGATATACACACCATTCTTTAAACTCTTATCTGCATGAAAACAGAATAATTTTAATGAAAAAACACAGACTGCGTTTGTCATATGATAAATCAGAGATAATTCATCAGGAATGGCTAGTTAGACACACAATTAGCTGTAATTAGGGTCCTCACTCACCGGTATACAAGATTTTCAAAGACATATGTGTGAAATGAAGCAGTTTGCCTTCAGTGAAAAGGGAGTACTACAAAAATTGAACAGTGTGTGTTGTGGGAATTATATACTCCCCAAAGATCAGGTGCTTTACTGCAGAGTGGAACTGATTGCTTCTCAGAGTGCATTTAGCGCTGGAATGGAGGTGTTGGGCTATATATTTTAATACAGAAAATATGGCGCTATAAAAGTGTCCCTGGTGTCCAGTATGAGGTCAGTGAAGTCATAATCCCGCTGAGGCTCCTACAGGCTTTTATGAAAACTCATAGTAATTGCTGCCACATTGTCCAGCACTTTTCAGCTCACTGTGTATATACTGCACCTTTAAGCAAACATGTGCATCAAAATACTCACTTCACTTCATGAGCGTGAGATAAGCTTTAATACATTAGAAATTAGACGAGGCAGGGCCTGTCATCTGAATTTCAGTCTATATTTCATTCAGTGCATATTCATAAATGGATTTACAGTCAGCCAATTTGTCACATATGAGACATTAAGGAAGGGATGCTTTGGTAATCCGCTATCAATCGCATTTTTCAGTCTTAATGCAATATGGCTTAATTTTTGCACCCAGTCACCATGTGGTTAAACCAATACTTTAACAAATAGGTTAAAGAGATTTGTTTACAATGTCTGCATAGCCTGTTAAAAATGGGTGCAGAGAGAAAAGGTTTATTTCAGGGCAGAGATTGCAGAATTCTATTTAAAGGAACTTGAAGAATTTTTAGTGTTTTCCTTCTAACATATTCAGCACATTAGGTAATTCATAGCTGCACAGTACATATCATTTTAGTTTACTAAATTTGTGATAACCCAGATATTCCCAGATTATATGTCATGGTTAGATAAGGCCTTAATTGGTGCTGTCTACTGATGCTACTCCACAGGTATAATCTGGACCATGGGAACAAGAATAATCTGTGTTAAAATTACACTGTTTGTACCATTTCATTGTAAAACTGATAAAGCTTTTTTTTTTTAAGATGACTAAGAAATCGTTCATCAAAAAAAAAAACCTCTAATGAAAGTGTGTAATTACCTGTGACAAATCAAAGTATTTCATCATATCAGTGCAGAGACCTTGTAAAAATACTATTATAATTGTCTTATGTTAACCTCAAATATGAAAGTTATATTAAAATCTCAGGAAAAATGTTCTCATTGCACAATATAATTATTTAGCATGCTAAATCACTTAACCCTCCTTATATAGTAAACCTCCTTTTTTTTTTTTTTTTTTTTTTTTTTAATTATTATTATTATTGAGGGGGTGGTGGTTCAAATTATCTAAAGGTATGAATGTAATTAATTAATTTATTTTTTACCAGGTTTTCACATTATCTTTACCATATTTGTGAAAGAAAACTGGAAATGCCATGTTTTTCTTATAGTTTAAAGTCAATTCATATTCATATCAACATTTTTCCTAAGTTTGTGGAAGACTTATGCACACAGATGGGGGGGGGGTTGGAGGACCTGCTGCAAAAAATAATATAAATTCACATCATTTTGGACTATTATCTTTACCATACCTGTGTACAAAATTTTAGAAAAGCCAAAGCAGACATGAGAATACGAAACCTGCCAAAAAAGTCCCTTGGGGATGAACTACAACTAAAACTTTGTTGTTTTTCAGTAGATTTTTTTTTATGCTGCAACTTTCAGAAAGATGTCAGACTAATGTTTTAGTAACTTGTTTTGTCCACCTATCAGAGTGAATTGTGTGAATAAAAGAAAAGTAAAGTATGTAATCCAAATCATCAAGATATTTTGGAACCACATTGCTGTTTTAACCAAACTGATAGAACTCAATCTTAGCAACATTTTGTATTGTTTAAAGTGACAAGAGAAATGTAGACATTTTTTCTGTAGAACACAATATTGGAATAAGATATGATATATGTAATTAGTGTACAGACAATGCAGACAGTCTGCCTCATAAAGGTACAATTTAATAGTTTTGATGCTATCCTTGTTTATGTTACATTATAAGTGGTAGGGCTGCACGATATTGGAAAAAACCGACATTGCGATTCTCTTTAACTCTGTGATATATATTGCGATATGAAAAAATACTCAGGAGAATATAATAGTTGTGTGGTGCTGACGTAAATGGTCAAACAAATTAGCTGCATTTCCTCTTGTGGTGGCAAGAGGTGGAAGACACTGCCGCCACAGAACACATGTTTCAGTATCATCTTGTAGCTAAAATAATTCCAGATAACTGACGCTGCTTTTCTTTTTGGCACCAAGTCTTTGTTTCCGGTGATTTTCTCTTGTTCGTTGCTCTTTACCTCCGCCAGGAGGTATTGTGATCACTGCTTTGTGTGTTTGTTTGTTTGCATGTTTGTTTGTTTGTTTGTTAGCAACTTTACGGGAAAACTATTTCAACCATCATTACCAAATTGTACCCACAGATAGGCCTAGGCCCTGGGATGAACCCATTAAATTTTGGGCCAAGTAAGCCAAAGCTCAAGGTCACAGCAAGGTCACAAAATCTACAATTTTCCTATCTCTCATCATTGAGCAATTTTCGAAAATTCATAAAAAATTCAAAACGACTCCCGATTAGCCTCCAATTTGACACACCCGTAGCTTATAACAGTATCATGTATCCGGCACAAATTGTCCACATCCACTGTGGAATGTGGACTCTGTGGACATCTCAATTTAACATTGAAAATCCTATTTAACAACAAATATTGATTGGAATTTAATATAATTTGACATACACATGACTGGTACCAAGCTTCAACTTTTTCTGCTGTATGGAACAACCTTGAAACTGTTTAATTTAAAAAGAAATAGTCGATCCACACATGCACACCATTTGGGGTGCTTGGCGGAGGTTTGCGTTCTCTGAACACTTGTTTTTCAATGTTGTTGCCAGCGACTCGCTCCATGTGCAGGGGCGTGGTCTGCTTCAGCAAACTGATTAAGAACAATTGTGATTGGTGGATGGCTGCACCCAGTGTGTGTCAGGTACTCAGGTTTAAATTAGATGAGAACACGTTGAGTTAATTTGCCTCCTACATCGCAGGACCTGTGATATGACTATTGCGCATATGTATATCATGATGGCGATGCTCAAATGGTATATTGTGCAGCTCTAATAGGTGGTGCTCAAAGTGTCCTGGTCTCTGCACTTCGGCCTTATAGCATTTGGAAAACCCTTCTGACAGTTCTCTTCTCTTAATTACAGCGAATTTGTAGATTTAATGAAAAGGTTACCCAACCTGTAGCCTAGGCCAAATCATTTTAAGTATGGAACACACTTTACTGATACTGATTTTATGCTGTAGGGGTACATATATGGCCATGAAAGCATATACTTATGGATGAGTACACATTTATCACCTCCAGCCTCCTTAAGTGGAGTGCCAGCACTGCAAATTGAACCTAACACAGCAAAGCAGTGACCCAGTAACAGTAAAAATGTTCAGTCTTGATGTTATGAACTGGATGAAAAAGAAGTCAGATACCCAAGGCCCCCAGTCCAAAGGAATATAGCGCTGCTCTTTTATATGAGATCTGAGCATGCAAAAGCTTAACCACATTCATGCCTACTTCCCTAAAAAGTTAGTATCTCTTTTGGTTGGAGTCAGTTTTTACCGTCACTGAGAGTAATATGTTGTACACTCAATTATTCAAAAGTCAAATATGAATGATTTATTCACAACAGTGGATAGAGAGGGTAGTCCTTTCTGTAGTTGCTCAGACAGTCTAAGAAAAGATGACACTAAAAACAGGGGGTTGTATAGCAAAGACAGACACAAGCCTTACTTACCTTGTTAAAGATAGATGGGATGTATAGGTCACTGTGAGCACCATCATGAAAATTATCACTCAACAGCAGCAAAGTGGACTTCTCCATCAAGGTTCAGACTAAAGAGAAGCTAGTGTAGGTGTGATCACACCTTCTGGAGGGGATTTGTGGGAGGAAATCATGGTAGCTAGGGGGCCTTTAGATGCCATCAAGATTAAGCACAGCCGTCACATCCTTTCAGTACTTACTGGTGTGTCAATGATGAGCCGAGTTCACACACAACTCCAACATTGACCTGACCTCTACATCTGATAATATTTTGTGAGGCTGGTGCGTAAGTTCGTCCCAGGAGAGACAGCTTTGGCTTAGTGCAGCTGGGAAACATCCACCCGCAGCACCAGACACAGATGACTTGACCGAGCTGACACATCCTCAGGTAATGTGATGTGACGCCTAAGCTCTAGTCTCTCAGGCATTATTCACTTCCCACTTGTCGGCCACCTTGCCGAAGTGGCTTGGCAATTCTGAAACGTGGAGGATTGGACATGTCCTGCTGGGGCAATGAGATTAGATCAAAGTCAGTTCATGCTTGTAAAAGAATTTTAAATCAGGACAGAGAACGTGTTTCGGCAATAAATAGGATGTTACACTAAATTCTTGAATCGTACTGTCACAATCAGTTTACAGACAGCGGTACATTTAAGAGTTTTTAGAGCCACAAGAGACCGTTTTACAAGCCACTGGAGCTATTTGATACTAAAAAGACAAACCAAAGAGCAAACAATATTTAAATTTAAAACCCATCACTTCTCATGTAAACAAGTACTTCTTCTTGCACAAAACTGCTGTCAATGAAATATTTTCAGAACACCATTAAATAAAAATGCTGGAAAGAGGCACTTGGGAAGTTAATCATTAATAAGTCCTGCTTGTACTATCAACCACAGCTCTGTTTCCGTCCTGTTTGTCTGTCTGTTTGGCTTTCATTACAGAAGGACATGAAGTGAGACAAATTGCCCACTAATCATGTGATCAGGATGGCGTGTCTGGGAATCTACCTCTGAGGTTAAGATGACTGTGAGCTGAAAATGAAAAATGAAAAAGACTGACATGGAGGAAAACACAATGATGATGGCAGCCCACTGTTTGCCTCTTGACTTTTACCAGACTATTGTCACAGAGGCCACAGTCAATTGTGCAGCTGAAGTGTCCAGGGACTTGGAGTCATTTTATAGTCGGTGTTGTTTGAGGGGTTTGGCTCATGAGAACAACACACATATATTTAGCTTTGGCTTATTTTCAGAAGTATGGTAGACGCAGCAGGTCCAGCAGGGGTCCGACATGGTGGGCTGTTGTCATGCCATATGGAAGCTCCAATATATATACCATTCATATGCATCAAAAAGCAATATATTTTGTCAGTGACATGCTGATGCAATGATTGATAGCAATTTAGCATCAATTTTATAATTATGTCTATTTCAATTCAATGGTTTGAGAGGATATGAGACTTCTGTATCGCCTCTTTCCCTGTATTTTTCAAGTTGTGGAAAATCTACTCTGTGATGGTAAGACTTAGGACAATTCTAGGTATTTTCAGGCAGGTAGGGGGTTTAAATATGTGTTTGACAGATACTGTTATTTAGGCTGTCGATCAGAATATGTCGGCTGGGATGTGGATGCGATTCTACTGCTTTACTCCATGTCTGGACATACAAGCTTAGAAAAGTAGCTTCACTTTTCCATAACAGCAGGAAACAACATTATGCCATCTATACCAACAGAAAGGTCCGTAAGTATTTGGACAGTACCATACATTTTTATAATTTTGTCTCTACATCACCAGAGTAGATTGAAAATGTAGTGAGATGCTACTGAACCATTTTAAACAAAGTCGCTAAATTTTTAGAGGCTGTAAATAAATGGACAAAGTAAAGTCAATATACATATTAGGACTCCACGATACTGACAAAAGTTGCAATATACAATATGGGTATACAGCATTACGATAATATTGCGATATTTTTCATTCGCCTAAAGAAATACCAATTTCATCTACTAAGAAAAATGTTTCTTAACAATGTTAAAATGAGCCAATTGTTTGTATGCTGACTCAATTATTTATCATTTAAGACAAAATACTGTACCACTACAATCATTTACACAATTCTGTCCAAGAACCTGGTGATGCTGCTACCACAGACCTTCAGACACAAACATAGTCAAATATTTTGTTATTTTATTCACATATAACAATGTGTGAATGACATGGATGTATTTCATTATAACAAAAGTGCCAGAGTACCGCCATGTAAGAGCTTTAACAAAACACTATTCCATTGCTTGCCTGGTTTGGTAAATACTGCATATAAAGATAAAATCTATAAATATAAGTGTTCAAGTCTTGCTCAAAGTTGTGCTCTGAAAATATTCACATCTTTTCAACATTAATAACATGTAAACTTACATTCAACCAGCAGCAGTAGCATTACTTCAGTTTTTTTTGCCAGAAAAACTAGCATGTTGGAGTGATAGAGAAACCTACTTTGGTACCTCATGGTGTGGAAAACAGAATTAAAAAAAAAAAAGAAAATAAATTATTGCACATCTTTGCGATATGAATATTGCACACTCCGTTATCGTGATAACAATGTTTTTTTTTTATGTATTGTGCAGCCATAATAGATATGATGGTTGTTTTTTTAATGCTTGAATGAAAATCCATTATGAATATAGACCTGACTGTATATTTAGTCTTTTGATTTGGACAAAGAGGAGAGAGCTGAATAAGAGAGTTTTTTTATTTACTCCTGATTCCAGCTCCTGCAGCTTTAAAGCTTCATATTTTTTTGGCATCTTTGGTTTGAGAGGAAATTAGACTTCTACATTTACATCTGGTTGTGGTTTTGGATTCGTAGAAAATCAACCCTATGACAGGAGGTTTTCGTCGCTCATCACTGTTTTCAGACAGATAGGGGGGTTAAATATGTGATTGACCCTGTTAATTCCCAAACACATTTTAGATTTCCTCAGATGTGACTCTGCTGCTCTACTCCATGGCTCGACACAGACACTTGGAAAGATCTCTTGTTTTATAGAGAGGAGAGAGATGCACAACAAGCTGTATATTTTAAAAATGCAGCGCTTTCTTCTCTCCTACATTTTCTTCTGCAACCTTAATACATGTAAACCTCAGAAAAGAATGCTTGAAAGAATATGCATTTTTACATTTCTTGATATCTGAAGTTACAGATCATGAATGTGTGATAAAGATAATCATACTATGCCAAACTTCTCTGCAATTCTCAATCTCTACAACTTGGTATTTGCAATGTAAAAACCAAACACGCATTGGTTGGATCTGCAGCAACTACCTGTTAATACTGATGCACCTACTGACTAAACCTTAATGGAGAACAAATTTGGAATGTAACACTACACTGATGGTAAGAAATTTAGCAAACTTTTGGAAATTAAAATGAATAATAAAAAAAAGGGCAGTTGAAGCCCATTTCACACCAAGTGAATTTTTATGTTTTAACCCATAAAGACCCAGAGCTACTTTCATAGCAATTCCCAAACCATACTTTCTCTCACTTTAACCTTTCTTAAGTGTATTACCACCATTTATTATAATATTATCCTCTGTATTTTGCATTTTTTTCCCAGTAAAAATCATCATTTTCCTGTGTTTAATTCACTGATCATATAGATGTTCATAAAAGCTCAGATTAAAGTTGAAAGTTATTATATAAAACACAGAGAAAAGTGAAAAAAAGTGACTTTTTCAGCAAAGATATCAATAACTGAGCATAAAAACAAGTGTGTCTATCCACTGTTATTGATCCAACTCTATGGGTTTTACTGGTGAATCAATGTTATGGAAGATGACGGTGTTTCCACGGTAACTACAGAGCCTCTGAACATCCAAATGGGTCATATCTGATGACCATGAAAAGATGACAAACCGTATTTTACACCAATTATTTACATGCATTGATAGAATTAGTGGACCAGAAGTTCTTAACCTGTTTAACCCTGACCATATTTTCAGGGGAAAAATGCCTAAAAAGACATACCCAATGTAAATGAAGAATTACTTCACAATAATAAGGTTTATATGGATGTTCTTGGTGTCTGTGGACATTTAGAGACCTCACAGAATTTATTCCCATTGTCTAAAATATTGTATCTATTACTATGCCTGAGTAAACTATAACAAACTGAAAGAGAAATTAGAATGTTTTATCCTCGCCTGTTTTTTTTTTTGGCTGGATTGACGATGATATGCATAAATTACTTGTTCGTGTCGGAGATTTTTAATAGCGTATATTTCACCCCACAAAGATTAAAAATCATGTTTGAACATTAAAGTTTACACTAAAATACACTTTTGATGTACTTTTATTAACATTAGGGTCTAAACTTTGAGCAAAAGTTGAAAAAAACATCCATTGTCCTAATTTATTACATTTTTATAGTAGATGAATATTAATTTAATTTTTTCGGCCCGCGGGTGGGTTTGGGTCTTTACAGGTTAATATTTTATAAGAAGTGACAGACATCTAACCTAGTGATAATACAGATTCATAAATTCAGCTGCTCATTTCTTTATCAGTGGACTTTTGACACGGATGATTATGGATTAGTAACAAATCCCCTGGGAGGGATCTAAGTAATATTTTGCTATTCCCACTTGATTTTCCCTGCAATCTCCAGGGACATGATGAAGAAAAGGGCAAAGAGCTGAGTGACTTTTGCATGGCATAAATCATGCTTTGTGTTTGGCATAACAAAGGTAGAGTCCATTATTCATCAAGATTGAACAAAGGGCCAACCAACATTTACCAAGCAGTGAGATAATGGGTTTCCTGTTGATGGAGACTGCAAACACCCTCTAAAAACACTCTAACACACACACATACACACACATACACACACACACACACCTACACGCACACACGCACACACACACTGCTGTGGATTGCAGATAATACGTGTTGAACATTAACACATTGTTGCTTTTACACAATTACTATGCAACTCCTGTTTTGGCATTCTGTTCATCTGTTCACATGAACTGAAACTTTATGCGGCTCATTATGCAGGTCAGTACGATGTTAACTTCCTTAAATTACAGGCCAGTTCGCTGTTATTGTGTATATTTTTATTCAGACGGAACAGAAACCATAAGCATCTGCATTTGGATAAATTCTGTGAAGCTGCCAAAACTATCTGCCTTTAAATACAATCCGTTTAGACATGCAGGCATGTATTAATTGCTTCATATTTCTCCTCATTGTTCACAAATGTTCACTAAGGTGATTCATTTTGATTTTCACTTAATTCTTAAATTCATTATCCCACAACTGTATTGCACTATAAAAATCGTTATGAAATGAATTTTGATGTGATAAAAAGGTTGAAATGTTGCTTCTCACTCAGGTCAGGTAGCTGCTGAGAAAGTGTTTTTTAACCATTGGCACTTCATGGAGTTTGTATTCCAACTGTGAAATAGCAAACTGAGTTACGGTGCCCTTATCACTGCCAAACTGCCCTTGAGCAAGACTCTGAAGCCTAGAAGTGACCACTAACTGGGTCATTGCACTGCAGGCAGCCTTACACTCTCATGTACCAGGCACTATATGGTATACTGTGAGATGATATAGACACATACTATGTCCAGTACTGCAGGAAAATACAACATGAGGTACTGGAAAAAAAATATCATAATTTGAACACTTATTTTTTCAACTATTATTATTATATACTATTTTACAATTTGACAAATTCCACCTTTAGAAGAAAATTGTGTCATAAAGTTGAAATCTCCACAACTAAGGCTGATTTTAAGACTTTGTTGATTTTATTACACTGATTGACTGGCTTAAGTTAGAAACTGTTGAGTCTCATAACATGTTATTGTCACTTGATACCAAAATTCAGTACCTAAAGAGTCAGTGGCATAGGTTTGACATCAGCACATTTGCTTTTTTGGAAATGATCTGCTGCAGAGATAAAATATGCAAATTCTTACACCCTTTGATAAGATGAATTAGAAAACAAATGACAAAAGTCGTGGTTGGTTAATGTTTTCAACACAGATTTACAAGTTTTACACCAGGATTCTGAAAAGTGAATGCAGAAAATGTTTTGAAGTACAACTGGTAGCTCATAGACCAAATATTCCCCCTGAATAAAACCCATTCTGTCATTAATTCACAGAGTTTTACACTTTTATCCAGTACCCCATCTTGAAAACTATAGCCAACAAACATGTATTACCAGGGTGCAATTTGTAAAAAAAAACAGAAGGGGGGGGGGGTTTATATCATGAAAAAACAAGCAATCAGCAGACCTAATTCTTTTTTAAGTCAACTGTAGGCCCTATTACACATCAAACAGTTGAACATTCATCTTTAATGCAAACTAAAAATACCTGAAACATTTAGTCTTCTGCGATGGCCACACCTGCAATGTGGGAGTGGCCTAATGAAGTGAATGAAGTTTCAGGGCCATGGATAAGGGCTGATCTCACCAACAAGGGAGAGGATTTATGGCCAAAGGGAAACTCAGACTGTAAAACGGAACATAAAACCTAAAGATGCAGTTGAACATGTTACATTGGTGCCTGCAGGTGTACGTCCTGCACGGTTGTGTGCACCTGAGAGAGAGAGAGAGAGAGAGGGAGAGAGAGAGAGAGAGAGAGAGAGAGAGAGAGGAGAGAGAGGTATGTCATGGTACTTATGGAGAACTCCCTCCGTCTGCTTTTATGTACTATGCCCCCATTTTATTCATCTCCCCCGAGCCCCCCATCTTACGATTTATTGATCCCCCTGTGCTATAAGCAGCTGCATGGTCTGCGTGTATACAGCACAGATACCCCCCCCCCCCCCCCCCCCCCCGTGGATCTGTGCATAACTCTGAATTCAGGTCTGCAGGTGCACCCGTATACAATGTATTTATGTGCATGGGGTTCAGGTGGCCAGTAATGTAGGCTATAGGTGTAAGAAAACTCTGTCCCAACCTGTCTGTTATTTCAACTGGTTGGTTGTCCCCCCCCCCCCCAAGGATGAAATTCATTCAGCAGAAGTAGGGATGTAAAAACCAGTGGGGGGAGTTGATTCCCTCCCATCCCCCTCAACAAACTGCACCCTGGACTAATTTTTTTACTTCTGTTAATCTGGATGTATTTTACTTGCAGTGCTATTAAACTCTTCTTACATTTTTCTAGAAATAATACAGGTAAGTAATGATCTGTTAGTTTATTGGAAACCAGGGTTATATACTAGTGGGAGCAGGTGAACATGGTAGCTATCATTTAGGTTCCCTGGAGAATGGCTGGTAACATTAGTTAATGAAGCTTTTCACAGTGCTCTTGGTGCCGTGAAAGTGTACAGAAAATCTTTATAAACAGATAAAATGAATGAACTTTTTACATATTGATATGGAGAATCTTGCATATCCTTGTAGTCTATATGCAAACCTATGTCCTTGTACAGCATAAATCTTACCAGTATCATATAAAGCATGTACATGTATTTACAGCTTTTATAAATCATTGATCATATGTGAACAGAGAACTTAGGTCAGGGTTATTATTAGACATATGTCTATCTTATGTTATGTCAAGGAGAGGAAAAACAAGCTCAAGATTTGTGCAGGAATTTGTCATTTTATTTCTTTACCTTTGTATGAAAATGAAAAGTTTGTGAAGAAAAAGGTATAACTAAGGTATCAGTATCAGCTCTGGAACAGCCATTCATGGGCCTAATGCTGCCAATGCTGAAACTGTGTTTGGTCAGATGTAATAATATATGTATAGTATACATGAAGGCAGAAATCTCTCACCAATTTGGATCTGTGGACATATGCTGAGAATGAGAAGAATATGCTGAGTTTTTGGGACACTGGCCTGTTTGGTCAATTTACCTGCTAAATAGTGGAAACACAGATACCCACATGGCCCATCTGGTTGGATCATTAGTACGAGAATTCAATGATAACACTGCACACCGTATGTTGAGTAGGCATCGTACATTAATTCAGAGTAGAATGGTTCAAAAATAACATTAGTATTGTTCGTGCTCAGAGCAATTTGCCAGTGTTTGGATGGTTTATGTGGGTGTTTGTGTCTGTGTCTGAGGATGTAACTTCAGTGCGCAGGGTTTCCTGAAATATTTTCACCGTCTCTTATTAAGAATTAAAGTGTGACACGTTTAACTTTTAAGCAGAACTGATAAAACTTTTCCCTGACTCACTTGATGGATGATGCCACTTAATTTTGGAGTCTTTTCATGAGTGATTTTGTAGTTTTAACGATCACTTGTCTGCAGATACATACTCCAGAGTAGACCACATGCAGAACTTAGTCATCTACTTTGCACTTGTTATGAACAATGAACTGCACTACAGTATGTACAGTCTAATGTGTCCTACTCATAACTATATGTACTGCTTTGACAACTCTGACCTTTATTTTGCCAGACCAGTATTTATCAGTATCATTGCCCTTGTTGTCACAGCTGTGTTTGCTCACCCACAATGGTATTTTGTCGGTCTGTCTTTGAAATAAGCATGCTTGGACATACATCCTGGAAGTGATACTGTCCGTTAAAGTGCTGTGTCAGTACAGAGTGGTTGAGTAACTTCTCTCTGCTTATGGGTAAGATAAGCAGCAGTAAAATAGCTCTTGTAATGAAAATTCCGGCCATCAGTCATAGTTTGTCTGGTTAGTACACAGTGTCCTCAGACACAGATACAGAATCCACCTCCATATCTGATGTTCAGATGTATGTCATCTGGTGCAAAATCAAATTACAGTCAATTTAATGCATTCTCCTGAAAAAACATTAATCTTAGCCGGGCTGATGTAAGCAGTAGGGAGGTGCTAGCGCATTAGTTTTGTCATAGCTGAACATTTTGTATTCTGTGTATGTGTTGCATTTAGAATAACCCTGACAGAATATTTTTTATTTGATTGATTTATCTTATTCTCCATAACAGCATCTGGCTAAGTTGAAAGGCTGTAGAATTTGATATCACAAAACCTCCCTCTCTAAACCTTTCTCCTCTGTTGCTGTTACATAAATTTCAGTGTAATACTACATAGATGTAGTTATTGTTATGATATCGGTTATTACTTTGGGCAATGATTGACTCTTACCAAACAAATACCCTACTACTACCATTTTTCCTGGGGTGAAGGACAGACTGTTTATGGTCTGTAGTCTGAAATTATGAGTAACTTGTGATTTCACAGCCAGACACTGACATAGAAGCAGCTGAGAGCAACATATGTCGGAGCACATATGTATGCTGTAATATGGTCACATGACACAAATGGAGTGAAAAACATGAGTACTTTTGACCTCTGAGCTGAATGTCTTGGTTTTTCATGTTCACTGGATTATTGTGGAAGTTCAGTTGGCTCTTGAATTTGAAGCACATTTATTGTTGTTTTCATTTACATTGATGCATATAAGACTTCATTGCCTTGCAACCTGATCTTGTCACAACGGGGGGGGGGGGGGGAGAGAGGACTCAAGTGCACGGTACTGAGGAGAAAAAATCAAAGGTTATTTAACAAAAAATGAAAACCAACACAACGGGAAACCTAACACCAAAATCTAAAGCAAAAACAGAGTCCATAAAAAAAAAACATACAAAACCTGGGTCAGAGTCCTTAGATGAGTGAATGTCCAGGTTATGGAATGAAATGGAAAGAAATGGACCAGCGCTGCATGGCTGCAAACCAAAGCCTTAAATAGGACAGAGGTAACTGGCTGCAGCCATGCAGCGCCAGCAGGTGAGACAGATGAATATAATTAGGAAAAGGAGAAACTGAGGGTCATACAGGCACAGGTCCATGACCAAAAGGGAGGAGCTGAAAGTCACAGGCACAGATCCTGACAGATCTCTAATATTAATGGCATTGGTAGTTTTGATATTAATATAAAGGCAAGGCAAGGCAGGTTTATTTATATAGCACATTTCATGTACAAGACAATTCAAAGTGCTTTACATAAAATATTAAAAGCATTACAGCAGAAGCAATAAAAAGTATAAGCATGAGAAAAACAAACAAACAAACAAACAAACAAATTAGATAAATAGATAAAACAGATCAACAGACAGATCAACAGATTAAAACAGATAAAAACTTTTAGCTTTAAAGGAACAGTGCAGATCTGAGCTGATGAATAAAAACTACTCAAATGCATCTGAGAACAGGTGGGTCTTAACCTGGATTTAAATAACTGAGGGTTTCAGCTGATCTGAGGTAGATCTGAGATCTAAAGGCTTGTATTCTGTTCTTATGAAGGATGGTTTGGATATATTGGACATATGTCTGTCAAGCTGACTGTCAGTTATGATCGCTTAATTTAAATCTAATATTGTATTTATGTTTAAGGTAAAAATGCTTTCTTGGCTTGGAATCTACATAAATAATGTGATTTTTTACATTTAAATATCAAATATTACAAGCTTCAGTCTTTAGAAGAAAAAAGTGATTATTAATGATTAATGACAGCAAATTGAAAAAAAAAAACAAAAACTGAATTGACACTTTAAGTATTTATTTTTCTGTCGACTTCTTATTTTTTAGTCCCTAACTTTTAATGCAAATCTGTGTACTTCTCACTAGTTGCATTTTCCTAATTACATTACTTTGTTTTTAAGGCATTTAAGGAGGATTATTGATATTTTAAATTTTGCATGAGTTTGTTTTAACATCAAGACTGATGTAATCTTCAACAATAAAACACTGACATGACAACTGTGTCTATCATGCATGTCAGATGTAAAAAGATTTAACAAGGACAAAGCAATTCAGACATAGAGCACTAACATCGACATCAACAATGTAAGGCTGAGTAACTTTGCACAGAACTAGCTGGCAGAGAGGCAGGAATTTTACTCCTTGAATGCATTTCAGAGCTTTTTGTACCATTTCTTCAATGAAACTGTTGAATCACTACTTTTACCAGAGTATTTTTAATTTCTAATTCTACTTGAATAAAGTCTGTACTTTTGCCACCTCACCCACACTGTACTTTATCACATTTGATAATTTTCTTATTTCATTTTGAGGCTACAAACAACTCCTGTTCAGAATCAGTCCGCTCTCTGCCACATTCACTCTCTCCAATTTTTTTTTTTGTTTTGTTTTCTTTATGCAAATTTCCTGCCTGCATCTGTGCCATGTGGAAGAAAGCAAAGTAGACTCCATTAATGTTTCCACAAAGAGTCTGATATTTGACATGATATAAACAATATAAAGCTTAAAATGAAAATGTCATGTGAGAGGAAAAATAAGCATGTATTGGTTTCATTTTGGTCTTTACCCTTAATGACAAATAACTGTAGTTATGAAAATAATTACATGATTGGCCATCAGTCAACAACCGTATCTGAATAAATCACTGGTTTTATTTTGTACTTGTAGTCACTATCTACTATTTTCTCTTTATGCGCAAATGTTGGGATTAAAATGCCAGATCTTGAATAAAACACCACACAGATACAGTTTTGGTTTTATGTAGGGCATTGGTGATATTTCCTATCCTTAAAATAAAAGGTCAGAAAGAGAACATGAAATAAAAAAACACAGAATCCCTTGCTTTCACCTTTATGTTTCATGCTACTGTCTCGCGACTGAGGAACAAGTTGGACATGACTCCTCCTCACTGTCCTTTTCCATTTGCAGACAATGAAATGATGACATATAATGGACCACACAGCTACTTGAGCTATACTAACTGCTGGCAAGATGCCAAATTGGAAGACTGTGAGTCAGCCTGAAAGAGGAGCTGCCTGTGGTATCCTTGGTAACGAAAACTGTTCAACACTTTTTCTGAAAGGTCAGAAGTAAAATGGGAGGAAGTGCAGAATGAGATTCCTCCCCCACGTACATCTGAGACTTCCTCTAAGCTTATTTAGTTTTCGAGGTGTCCTTTGAGGGAGTGAGTGCTCTCTGTGACAGAACCAAAGGGAAGGTGACAAAGATGGAGGGCTCTTCACACTTGCTCCCTCGCATCATCATGACAGAAAAAAGAGAGGAAGATGGACTCGCTGGCAGACACTCATTCACCTTCCACTAACAGACTTTAGTCATTGTATAATAATGAAGACAGAGTTAGCACCCACATTAATATTTTAGTGAGTATTTTGGGATCTCTCTCACTGAATTTGTAGAACGGGGGATAATAGCTCAAAACTGCCCACAGTAATGAATGTACATTTATCTGGGCAATAAGAACACTTCACATGCCATATTACTCGCAAATTACACTGTTTTCAAGTGTGTCACACCAAGGTGGGGTGTGTATACATGTACAAACCAAATGCCCTTGGAGGAGAAAAAAAGGTTTATAGAGGCCCAGTGGGTGCTATTATCATGAAGATCCATTAAAGGCTTGATAGGAAACAAAAAATAGCTAAATGAATAACAATCATGCTAAAATCCATGAACACAGTGGATGCAGTCATGAGATAAACTGAATTCCTAATGCAACTCTGTTCGTGCAGAAAATCTTGTTTCTTAGTGTGTTTCAAATCTACTAAAAAAACATTCTGGCTCACATTCAGGAAAGAGTGCACACCACATGTTACAAAAAACTAAATCAGAGATGCAGCCAAGTGTATTTGCCATGTAGCTATAGAATATATTAATGTCTGCTGGGTTGCCTATGGCATTTTAGGAATATTTAGAACATAGAATATCTTTATATCTTTTTGGTGAAGGATATAACACTAGATGTTGAGGATGCAAATCTAGCCCCCTGTGGTAATTTGATTAAGAGGAAAAACATAGAAGATGATGGTAAAATGATTAACATAATATCATTGAAATGACGTAACAAACCTAATTTAG
This sequence comes from Sphaeramia orbicularis, assembly GCF_902148855.1. Classification (NCBI taxonomy): domain Eukaryota; kingdom Metazoa; phylum Chordata; class Actinopteri; order Kurtiformes; family Apogonidae; genus Sphaeramia; species Sphaeramia orbicularis. The sequence goes on from NC_043965.1 coordinate 35,420,748, forward strand.
GTTTATGACCTAATAAGCATGAAACTGATTTTAGGTTTAGGTTTGCCGCAGCCTAAAACAGCATATCATGGTAGCACAAAATGTGATACATGTTACAGTGCTTGTTGGATTGTTGGAATACATGAAAAATTGCAAAAAGAGTTGATTTTTTTTTTTTTTTTTTTTGGTTTGTAATGTAGAAGTGAACATGAGAGTTAATTCTATAAAGCAACAAAATGTTTTCGAAGCTCAAATTGAAAGGCAAATACCATCCTAAAAAATAGCCTGCATCTTAGTTTCTTCACCACTAAAGCAAGGAAGTGTGCATTGATTCAAAAAAATTGCAAGTTCATGCAGAATTCACAGGGATCAGTTGAATTTACATTAATAGTTGCAATATCACAATGTCCTTGAGTGAGTTTAGGCTGATACTACAACAAGAAATACATGTATTCTGGGTACAGGACGCATCTGTTTGGGAGAAAATTTTTCATTTGCTCTGACACATCAGTCTGACACTGGCACACATCAGTCAAACTGATTTCCACACACCGGACCAATGACAACCGTTTATCAGCAATAGGGTGAGCCCGATGTGCTTTGATACGGTGACAGTGTGCCACCTGTGATTTTTGAAGCTGAGCACTGGCTTTTGTCTGTGTAGAATTCTGATCCAGTCCTACTTTAAGAGGAGCACCTGACACAGCATCATACTCTGTTATAGGCTGCACTGCCCCATGTTTCCCTTATAGTTTAGAAGCGATGTGCTTTTCTGCATAGACCTTCAAACTTCACCTGCAGAACTTAATCTTACATTTTAGTTTATCAGGCATAGATAGCTTGAGTTGGTAGAAATGTTAATGACTGGGATGTAGGTATATTGTAAGAAGAGAAAATATGTTCTACTAATTCTGTGCATTTAATGTGGTCACAATCATCACTGAAACTAACCCTTTAACAATGCTAGTCTCTCCAGTGCTGCATTTTGCACTTTACAGCATTGAAATGATTGTAACTCCTGAACTGTTTCTGTTATCCACAAAATCCAAATAGCATTGGAAAGCTAAGATCCTGAGCGTTCCAGCACTATATAACACTTTATGGCAGCAATGTGGGACTCTATTACAAGTGGAAAGGAACTGTTTCAGAGACATAAAAAAAAAAGGAAACTAACAAAAAAATATGGATATTGATGTTCAAGACCAAAAAGCATGTTTGAGCAGATGTAAAAGAGTTGAAATTTTATTTTTGGAATCTCAAAAAGTTTTGTTATTGACATTTACAGTTGTTTCTGATGATAAATATGCTGAAAACTTTAAATTCTATTTTTTTCTTTTTTGCTAAAACACACTGTTTTAAGCATTTATTATTTATAATAATGATAATTAATCTCAAGATATTGAAAGCTAAGTTCTTCCTGAAAACAAATGTGCAAAAGAATTGGCTCAAAGACATTTTCTGAAAGAAAACATGAAGACACCTAGTCATCCTGTTATAATGGCAGTCTTAAAAGGGTTAAGAAAAAATGTAATTATTGAAAAAATGAATCTTAATGTACAATCACATAAAAAATTATTAGACCATCAAAAGTTATCAAAAACAATGGTTAGGCAATCAAGTACCAACTCCTGTGTGTATCATGTGACTAAAACAGACAGAAAAGAAAACATGGAATGCCTAAAAGCACTGTTTTTGGCAGTACAATGCCATGGGTATTGAAAGAAGAACTGAAGTGATTATGGTTATTATTAAGAAAAACATGGAAACTGGCTAGATATCAGCTCTGAAATTAAACTGTTATGAGCTATTTTTGTTGTTATCATTATCTTTGTCCAAACAAATGTACCTTTAGTTGTGCAAGGCATTAAAATGACCAAGAAATTGAAGAAAACAAGGGTGGTCTAATAATTTTTTCCGCGACTGTACATACCATCATATATGATTCAATTGCAGCTCTAGAGCGAACAGCTAAAGTTAAAACTTAAGTGAAAATAATTAAGGTTAAAGCCTTAATTACCTTAATTGACAGGACAAATATGTTCCTATATTTCTGACAGAATGTGTTCCTATATTTCTGAGGTTAATGCACCTGCTGTCTCAGCGTCCTGCATTTTGTCACTCTGATCAGTAGATTTATCCAGTCACATTCAAAGGCGCCTGTTGAAATCTACAATGAATGGAGAGAGCACCAGATATGATAACATCCCCTTGTAGATAATGCTGAGCTGAGGTGTTTATGTCCTTATAAATCTTGCTTTTTCTAAGGTCAGGATTAAGCCAAAACTTCATTAGCATGGTTTACAGCCTACACTTAATTAAATATTTACCTGCACAGCTCTAATCTTTAGTCATAAAATATTCATGTTGTGAAGTATTACAGTAAATTGAAGTGAATTTGGCAGACACCTCCGGCTTCCCACACAATGCTGGGAAAGACAGAAATAAGGAAAGAGCAGTCATTACTAGAAATGGAGCCAGATGTATCACTGTTGACTATAAGGTGTATGATCGGTTGACTAACGCTCCATGCATCACAGACCAAGAGATGCGTGAATATGCTTTGAAAGTATCTTAAGGAATGACGGAACTGAGAGCAGCCCCGTGAGGCCGCCATTATCAGAATGAAGAAGTCGAGGCATCAGTGAAAGATCACGACAGGATGATGTTTGTCAGAGTCTAGTGGGACCTGGAGTCCAAGGATTGAGCTGAAAGGAGAAGAGAACAATGTTAAATAATGTGTGAGGTGGGAATAGCAGTGTTTTCCCCCTCAATCTTAAAATGAAGTGCACATACATTACTGTTTTGTAGCAGAGTGGTGTAGTGTATAAATAATGTTGGTGGTGTTTTCAGCATCTGTAATGCGACCTGTAGTAGAATGAGGGGGTTTTTAGCAAACAAGGACATCACTGACATCCCTGAATAAACCTACGCAAGACTCAAATGTATTATTCCAAAGTTGTTATTTTAAGGTTGTGATAAAATTTGAAATTCATAGGTTGTATTTAAAAAAAAAACAATAAATAAAACAACTGCCCACTCAAAATACAAAATCTTTGTTCTATTTTTATTGTCGGACACCACTATAACAACACAACAGGAGATTGACCTTGAGCACAGATACAAATAAAAAAAAAACATCAGAAGAGACTGATTTTAAATCTACCATTATATGATAAAATTTACATTCAGTACCATAAAAATGTATGATCATAGAAGGGGATATTTTCTGTTCTGATTTATTGAACATTGACAATTAAAGTTTCATGTTGATGATTATTTGATCATAAAGACGTTTAAACTTTTACAGTGAGGAGCTGAGTGGCGTCATTCATGTGTAGTCAATAAATGTTTCACAACATTATTTGACACTGTTTAAACTGTCAGTGGGTGCAGGATGATATGCGTGTATATGAGTAAAATCACCTGATGCTGTTCATCCTTGTAGTGTTTGATATGATCAGTAAGGCTGGAGGGATTTAACACCATTGTCCAGTGGTGTGCAAGTTTCTGAAAATTGGCAAATAGTTACTACTTACTTCCATTAACCCATAAAGACCCAGTGCTACTTTTGTGGCAGTTCCAAAATATTTTTTTTCTTCATATTTAAGTTTTCTTAAGTGATTTTTCACCATTTATCATAATATTATCCTCTGTATTTTGCATTTTGAAGTGAAAATCTAGTATTTTCTTATATTTAATTTGCTGATCATGTATGTTCATAAAAGGTTAGATTAAAGTTGAGGGTTATTATATCAGAAACAGAAAAAAAATAAAGAATAAGTGACTTTTTCAGTAAAAGATATCATTAACTGAACATAAACCAAGTGTCTCCATCCACTGTCATTGATCAAACTCCATGGGTTTTACTGGTGAATCAACGTTTTAGAAGATGATGATGTTTCCATGTTCACTGCGGAGCCTTCTGAACGTCCAAATGGGTCATATCTGATGACCATGAAAAGATGACAAACCGTATTTTACACCAATTATTTACTGTATTGATAGGTTTAGTGGTTCAAAAGTTATAGAGCATTTTAGATCAGTAGATGATTTTGGTCACCAATGGCTGCTTGGGTCTTTATGGGTTAAAAATAATTAATTAGATCATCAACAGTGCATTTGAAAGCAATTGTTCTGGGTGATAACTGATTTTGCTTTGCATTCTTCAGTTCATTTATTTATTGAGATTTCTGTAAATGCATTTATGCATACACACACACACAACTTTGCAGCACCTCAGCACAACATATCTGCTGTTAATATACTATTATATGCTCGGATTCAGTTTATGTTCAGTTTGTATGCAGTAATTTGTAACTGTATCCTCATGTCTGTGTTAAATTAAACTATCACAGATTAAGGCTATTTAATGACCATAAGCAGACATTAGAGCAGTGGTTCCCAACCTTTTTTGGCTTGTGACCCCATTTTAACATCACAAATTTCTGGCAACCCAGACATTCAAAATGGAGACTTTTTTTTTTTTTTTTTATTTGTTTTTGATCATGTAATAGTTTGCTATACTATGTTGCAAATCAAGGTTAGTTTTGGATGACATTTAGTCTATATAATATATATTATTATGGACAGAGGCAGAAAAGCCAGGTGTAGATTACTGCACACAGTGAGAATTTTATTTTACCTCTATCTCTAACCCCAACTGGTCAAGGCAGATGGCCATCCTCCAGGAGTCTGGGTCTGTTCGAGGTTTCTGCCTGTTAAAAGGAAGTTTTTTCTCTCCACTGTTAACAGTCACAAGTGTTTGCTCCTGGAGGATTCTGTTGGGTTTCTGTAAGTTGGCTTAGAATCTGGTTTTGACCAACTTGATATGTAAAGTGTCATGAGATAACTTTTGTTATGATTTGGCGCTATATAAATAAAATTTGATTGATTGATTTTCCTTGGTCAGTATATGTACAGTCAGTCCAGGTTGGATTTACAAGGCTGACAATTAATACTGAACAAACAATAACTCAAACTATGAATTATGAAAGAGCTGCAGCATCTGAAACCGACCACAATGAACATTTGAAAGATAAACAGTACCACAGTGCTTCAGTTTCAGCTTCACAGTTTGTCAGGTCTTTTATGTATTGGGATTGTCTCTGTCAACTCTACTATACATTTTTTATTGGTAAGTTTTTCTTTTTAATTTGATCAATTACTAGAAATCTCAGGCAACCCCATTTGAATTCCAGGTGACCCCGCGTGGGGTCCCAACCCCAAGGTTGAAAAACACTGCATTAGCGAATAAATAGGACATTTGCAACATGCTGTCTTAACTAAATGACAGAAAAGCCAAAATGGTAAACATGTATGTACCTTACAGACACAAAATACCACTGATAACAATCAAAAATACTACTGTTACATTGAGTATGGGGCACAAGGTGCATTTATTTTTTTTACACTTGGGAGAGGTACTTGTGAATGCAAATTATTATTGTGTATCTGCATGTGTGGACCATTAAACAGACTGAAACATTTCGTAGTGGTTCTCATCCCATTTTGTCACTTTCAGATGCTTTGGCCTCATGGCAGTTATTTGAAACCCCTGGCCCATCGGGTACATTTTTCAGTAATAATAATAATAATAATAATAATAATAATAATAATCTTTATTCATATAGCACTTTTAAAGGTGCTGGAGACTTTCGTGACCAATTTTTCATCAAATCTGTCAACCCTCAGTCATATCCTCAGTATCACGAATCTGTAAGTCTGTCTGTCATTACTCACCTGAATCTCTTGCATTACAGTGAATAATTTCGAAGTGCCATTCACCATAAACAGTCCATTTGTTTACAAACAGAGGGAACTCGGGCATCTTCAGAATTTTGTCGTGACGTGCATTGTGGGAAGCAAAGGCTCGCGCAGCCACCTGACAGCGACAGTTGGAACAGACACGATTGGAAACGGCAGGAGCTCCCTTCCTTCTATGCATATTCCTCCAGCCGTTTCCACGTGTTTGTTTCATCCATATAATACCATATGGTCATGCTGCCGCTGCCGCTGTCAGGTGGCTGCATGAACCTCCGTTTCCCACAATGCATGTCGCGACAAAATTCCGAAGATGCCCGAGTGACATCCCGGGTCGGTTTGTAAACACATGGTTTGTTTCTGGTGGATGGCACTAAGAAACTGTTCACCGTAATGCAAGAAATTCAGGTGAGTAATGACAGACAGACTTACAGATTCATGATACTGAGGATATGACTGAGGTTTGACAGATCTGATGAAAAATTGGTCATGAAAGTCTCCAGCACTTTTAAAAACAGCATCAGATGGTCCAATCAGAGCAGTAAATATGTTACCAGTTACCAACAGCAATGAACAAAACTTACAAAGAAAAATAACAGCCAAATCCAGTAGAATCCAATAAATCACAGTCTTCAGCAAAACTTCAGAGCTCTTTATTCTAAACACTTCAATGATAATTTTAGGTATTTTTTTTAAAGCCCCTTTAAGTCCACAGAGCATTCCTTTGTAAATACACTTTGTCATACAACCAAACAACTGCAGGGGGTAAATACTGATTGTTTGAAACTCTTTCACAAAATTACTAGTATCGATGTCTTTCCCTTGAGGTCGTGTAAATTTAGGGAACAGAATGTGCTGCAACTGTCTTTTGCACTTTCCAGTCTACTAGTTTCATACCAGACGATAGCAACAGATAACAAATCTATTAACATTTGGGTCATTGTAGCCTAATTTAATTCAGTTTCTTATTTAATTTACATGTCTTCTTACTTCCTCTACACCGCTGTTGCTACTTGTCTGTAACCATCTGCGGTGTCACTACTAACCTTCACTGATTCGGTTGTGTTTCCCCATACATTTTTAATCTGTGTAACTGTTCTACTATAAGCTATACTGTAGATCTTTTTCTTTAGGGAATTCACTTTGTTTTCAAGGACAGCCTGCTCTGACAAGCAATGGACACGCTGACTGTTCCAGGGGGAATCCATTCATCACCCTGGCACTAATAGCTGCCCATCATCTCTATTGCTGTGAGAGCCAGTAAACCACTGATAGGGACAGGTGTTGTGCTGCATTCCGGAGGCCATTAAAATTTCCACATCACTGCTTTACAACAATTAAGAGGAAGTAAAACAGACATAATAAAGGTGTTGCAGGAATAAAAGAGTGACTTCTAGGTGTGTCCTTTGCGCACACAGGCTGATTCCCACCATTTAGACAAGTTTATAACTGCAACACAGTTTAACATCATCATAACAAAGCCTGCTATTGCTACCTGATACATGATAAAATAACATCTGTTTAGGGGATGAAAAGTAGGATTTTTCATGGGCACAGCTGTTCTCTGGTTCGGAAACATGTTGCGGATAATATATATTTTCTATGAGAGACATACCTCTAAAGCAGGAGCTTGCCATGTTTTTTCCAGAAGGCCACCGTCATATAAATGGTCATATATTTTGCACTCGAACATGAGACACGTAGTTGAATCATGAACAACATGACAGATTGTTTTACAGTAAGTCATTTCTGTAGGCTGCTGGTTCTTGGATGATTAACTGCTTTGTAAGAGCATTTTGTCTGGAAATTGAGTTTGAAGACAGTTTTAGAACTTTTTCTTTTTTCATATGATGGTAAGTATGGGTTAAGATTAGCACATCTGGTCAAATAATGTCATAATGAATATGCTGTCCACCCATGTGGCAAAACAAAATACTGCATTTTATGTAGGGATGTACACAAGTATTTGATTATTTGATTAGTCAAAGTGGTAAGCATGGTTGACATCTGTTTAAGTCCTGAAGAAGCACTGGAAACCCAAAGCATCTACTGCTCTAAAATGTTTAACAACTTTTGAACCACAAATCCTATCAATACATGTAAATATTTGAGGTAAAATGTAGTTTCCCAGCTTTTCATTGCCATCAGATATGACGCATTTGGATGTTCAGAGGCTCTGTAGTGAACATGAAAATGCCGTTATCTTCTGCAACATTGATTCATCGGTGAAACTCATGTAATTTGACAAATGGCAGTAGTTGTAGATGCTTGTTTTAATGTTCAGTTAATGATATGTTTTGATGAAAAAATCACTTCAGTTTTTTTTTCTGTTTTAATATATCATTTGAATTCACTTTGAGCTTTAATGAACATGTATATGATCATTAAATTAAACACAGAAAAATACTTCAAACACTTTTTCATTCTTTTCAGTTGCAGCACTCAGCAGAAAGGGCATCATAATCATTAGTTCTACATTGCATAATGTATAAATGTAAAACATAAATCTTTTCGCACCCCAACTATAACTCTAACAAATAAAAATTATTCATCCTTTAACCCTTAAAGACACAGAACTACTTTTGTGGCAACTTCAAAATGACTTTTTTTTTTTTTTATCAACATTTAACCTTTCCTACATGATTTATCCCCATTCATAATAATATTGTCATCTTCATTTTGAATTTTTGAATGAAAATCAGGTGTATTATTATGATGATGATGATGATGATGATTATTATTATTATTGCTTGGATGGAGATCGCATGTTAATAATGATGTCATGACCAAATCAATTTAAATTAGTTTGATTGTTCGACTTAAAAAGAAATTCAAGTAATAAAGACTTCTTTTTTTATGTGATTTTTTTTCTTTCAGGGCTTGTTTTGTCTTTCTTTGGGGGCCTGACTGAGATGCCCCTTGAACTGCTTTACCATTAATTCGCAAAAAATCTCTAACATGTCTTTTAAAAACTCCCATCTAGATAAAATTCCAATAAAAATAACACAATACATAAGACAACATTGAAGGTTTGCCTTTCTCTGTTGGTCAGCTCTCTGTCTAAAGTCAGACTACACTTAAAGTGGTAGTACATGATAGCATTGTAGAGTCACCGGGGAAGTAAAACATAATTACCTTTCAGCTTACTGTAATCCAAGTCGTCTGAGAGGACATGACACTTTTGCATAAACTCCCTACCTGTGGTTTCAGGCTGTAGATGGACTCATACCTAAACTTTAACAGCTACTTTAAAAAAATAACATCATCAGCCTTTTACCATCTCAAAAACATTGCCAGAATCAGAGGTTTGTTGTCTAAACCAGACTTAGACAGACTTATCCATGCACTGCAAAAATCTCAGTTTTACCAAGTGTATTTTTCTCATTTCTAGTCAAAATATCTCATCACACTTAAAATAAGACATAATCACCTAAAGAGTAACTTTTCAGTGAGATATAAGAACTTATTTTTAGACAATAGATCTTAAAAATCTTATTTCAAGAAATCTTACCAAGATAATTTTCACTTGTTTCATTGGCAGATTTTTTGCTTGAATTAAGCAAAAAAATTCTTATATCTCACTGAAAAGTTACTCTTTAGGTGATTATGTCTTATTTTAAGTGTGATGAGATATTTTGACAAGAAATGAGAAAAATACATTTGGTAAGATTTAGATTTTTTTCCAGTGTGCATTTATCTCTAGCCGGTTAGACTACTGTCATGCCCTTCTCACTGGACTCTAAACAAGCTGTAAGACACCTGCAGTATATCCGGTCCTGACTAGAACCAGGAAGTACGACCATATTAGTCCTGTGCTCAGATCTCTGCGCTGGCTTCCTGTCGCTGAGGGAATAGACTTTAAAACAACTCTGCTGGTCTATAAGTCTGTCCATGGTCTAACACCAAAGGACATCTGGGACATGTTGGTCCCATATGAACCATCTGGGACCCTGGGAACCTCAGGGGCCGGTCTTTTGCTAGTGCCCAGAGTCAGGACTTAACATGGTGAAGCTGCATTTCAGTTCTATGCAGCTAAACTCTGGAACAGCCTTCCTGATGACGTGGACAGGCCTCTACTGTGACAATGTTTAAGTCCAGGCTGAAAACGGCTCTGTTCAACTGTGCATAGAACAACTGAAAGGGCTCTATCTGCACTCTTCTCTTTTACTTTATTTTAATTGATTATTATTTATGTTTTATTGATTATGTTTTAATTGTAACTTGTCTCTTTTCCATTTTTGTAAAGCACTGTGAATTGCCCTGTGTATGAATTGTGTTATACAAATAAATCTACCTTGCCTTGCCTGTAGAAAAATCACCCCATGACACAGATTTAGGCTAATCACAAATGTTTCCAGACAGGTAGTGTGGTTAAATAAATAGATATACTCTCCCAGATGTGACCTCCACTTGAATCTACTATTCAGCAGCTTCACTTTTCTATAAGAGCAATGAACAAAGTGAAGTCATATATACTAGTCTTTGATTTGGACCGAAAGGAGAGAGCTGCAGAGGGAAGATTTATCATTTTATTTATCGTTTTTTAATTTATCCTTTTTAATTTCGGCTCCTGTAGCTTTAAGTGATGAGCGATGATATTCTTCCTCCTGTATATTTTCTTAGAATCCTACGGCAACATCAACTTATAAAAGAGAATTCATAAATTTTATAAATGCTGAACTGAGCAAAATCTCCCTTCACAGTCTTAGAAAGCTGAGTAACATCCCTTCCTTTAATCTGTCAAAAACAATTAGGTGTGCATATGTATGTAAAGCACGAACTAATGTGCCTTGAATGCTTGAATGATCTAAATGTGATTGAAGGGTAGTTAATAATTAACTGCATGACTCAATACAACAAGAGGAAAGTGTACATGTAATAAATAAAACAGCATATGTAAATTCATTATCAATGACTTTGACATATTCACACCAGTACTTGAAAATCCTGCACGTTGACGTTAGATTCTAGTGTTGTATATTAAAAAGAGACCTTGATAAGTTGTGATAAAATCTAATAAATTCTGACCTATGTGAGCTGTCTTGTCTCAGGTAGCAATTCCAAAGCACCTTCAACCACACACAAACTAAAATAAATACGAGGAACTATTGGCAGACTATAGACACCAGTCTGACCTGAGCTGGTAGTCCTGTGACTGGAGGTAACAGACAAATCTGAGCAAAGAAGTACAGCTCTCCAGAGATGACTCAGTTTGGTTTATGTAAGAGTCTAAATGAGATAAAAACATGTTCTGCTGCTATTTTCCACTGTGATTCTAACCTAAACTTGACCACATGTCAGAGAAACAAAACAAAACGTGGCTTAAACAGGTGAAAGTGTTACTGAACCACAGTTAGATCTGAAGGCAGCATGAAACAGATGGGATTTCTGCTCTGGGGGGGGGGGGGGTAGGATGACATATCCAAGCTTATGTTATGTAGTGTGCAGTGAGAGAGAGCAGCAGTTTAATTTCTGTCTTCTCTAAGATTCAAACATTCAGTCAAATAGAAAGGGGGCTGAAGCGTTCCTTGAGGACCGAGGTTGGTTCTGATGTTGGAGAAATCCCCAAACCTTCACCAGACAGATTTAGTGCTCGTCAGTGTAGGGCATCTCAGAATAAGTACTTCATGTTAATACTCTTTTTGAAATGAACACCGTTAGAGATCTTAGTTTATTTATTTATTTTTACTAAATAGACAAGTGACATGAATTTGGGGATTGCCCAAATGCTAAAATCTATTAATAGAGCAGAGTACACACACACACACAAAAAAAAAAAAAAAAAATCAGTGAGAAAACAAGAAGACTGAAGTGAAGAGTGAACTGGGTGTTTTCCTTCCCTTGAATTCACTCCATACAACTCAAACCAAGCATGAAAACATTGAATAACACGCTACTGACTGTGGATGAAAAGCAAGCACACTGCATTTCTTCAACAAGACAGTTCTTCAACAAAAGTGGTTTGATTTCAGGCGACTTCTGCATCTCAGTGCCCGCTTCACTTACACAAATAGCCTGTATAAAAAAAGGATAGTCCTTTTAAAATGGGCAACACTTCACTCTTTCACAGGCTTATCTTGGGTTGTCCTAACATGCACTGACACTTGAAATATAAATGTCTTAGAGAGATTAATGAGTGGGGATTCTCCATTGGAAAATTTCAGAAGGAAAAAATGTAATTTGACAGATTCCCCCTCTTACCCTTTACTGATTTTTTTAGAGGAACTTGCTCTAAATTTACCACTCAGCTTCCCAAACCAACTGCAGCTTGGTAAATATTTTACTGTGTGTATTCTCAGACATAAAAGGTTTGAGAGGTTCTCCAGGATATGACTGACGACCCTGGACACACCAGACCGCTTACAGTGTTTCAGTACAGTTCACTTTATTCGGCTCTAGCTGGAATTCCGGTGGAAGTAATGAACTTCACCATTAGTGTGGCCACACTGTTTATGGCAGCATGATCCCTGAGGGCAGCAGCATCTAAGGATGTATCCAAAATCCTAGGGAGACACCGTATATAAAAACAGCACTCCTCATTTTGACCAAACTGCCTGTGGAGGTGATTAGAATCTGTTGTCACTGTTTTTTATTCACATTGTGCGTCCTCTGTGATGAGTGGTGTCATGTGGGCTTAACCCATACAGACTCAGTGCTACTTTTGTGCCATGCCCCTAAAGAATTGTTCTCTCTATTTAAACTTTAAGTGATTTCTCACCATTTATTGTAATATCATCTTTATTTTGCATTTTTTTCAGTGTAAATCCTGTATTTTCCTACATTTAATTTACTGATCATGTTGATGTTCATTAAAGATCAGATTAAAGTTGAGGATTATTATATCAAAAACAGACAAAAATGATGAAAAAGGGACTTTTTTAGCAACAGTGCCATGAACCTTTTATAGGTCACTCATTGAAAAGAGCTCTGAAATGGAAATGTTCAACCTTAGTGTGTTATTGGACTTCATCCTTGACGGTTGCTGTGACAACAGTCTCCCTCCTCTTGCCATAAAACATCCAAGCAGTACTTAAAAAGTAAACACATGCAATAAAACAGCTGTAATAAGGTCATAAACTGACAAAAAACACTCGTATTTCCTATTTACAGCTTCAAAATTACTTTAAAATCTCTATGAATCACTGTATACTGCTTCTGGTCCTCACTGAGGCATGGGATTGGACCCATATTTTTACGTTTGTGGAAACGACCAAAAATAGTCACTTGGCCGATAAAGGGTGAATTTAACATAAACCCAGTGTCTCCATCCACTGTCATTGATCCAACTCCATGGCTTTTACTGGTGAATCAATGTTGCAGAAGATGACGGTGTTTCCACGGTAACTACAGAGCCTCTGAACATCCAAATGGGTCTTTTCTTTTCTTTCTTTTATGCATTTGGCAAACGCTTTTTTCCAAAGTGACTTACAGGGGAAAACTAATCAAATCACTCAATCAATCAAATTTTATTTATATAGCGCCAGATCACAACAAAAAAGTCATCTCATGACACTTTATATATAGAGTTGGTCAAAACCAGACTCTAAGCCAATTTACAGACACCCAACAGAATCTGATCATCATATCTAATGACCATGAAAAGATGACAAACTTTATTTTACACCAATTATTTACATGTATTAATTAGGATTAGTGGATCAACAGTTATTAAATATTTTACATATGGTTTTGGTCACCAGTGGATGTTTGGCTCTTCATGGGTTAAATATCATGCACCACACTGATTATATTTCATATTAATGTACCGCTGGCAAATATTACTGCATTTGTAGCTGTCTTCATGACAAGATAAACACAAGATGGCTGCAGGAACAGATGTTTAGTTCATATGGAGAATTTCTGATGTGCCTTCTTATATTGAAACAAATGACCAGAGAATTTCACTTTTATCTTCTTTCTATTTCAATTGCCTGTTTGACTCATCAACTTAAACCACATACACAACTCTTAATTTTATTGGTCAAACAGGAGACATGCACTTTTCTTATTTAGTTCTTATTTTCAGAAAAAAGATTTTTGCAATACCTTTCCATTAAAAGAACAATTTCAGTCTTTTGAAATGATACTTTTCACACAACCTTAAAGTTGCAGTGCTTGATAGTTTTTTCATCATGGTATGAAAGAACATGAGACTCCTACATCTATTAATTGCTTGTGTTTTTTTTTAACTAATTTTACCCTATGATGCCCTGATTTTATCTATAGTAAGGGCTGTTAAACATATGATTGACAGCTGTAAATACCAGTTGCTGATCAGATCTTGTCAGTTGGGACTTCTATAGTCTGTGTCATGATATGGAAGCTTGAAATAGTGGCTTAATTTTTCTGTAATGACATGAAATTACATCAGTTCATCTAGATTTATGCATAGTCTTTTGAGTTTTTGACTGAGAGGTGGTATAGCAGGAAATGGCCTCTTTCCAAATTCTGGCATTTTTCCCTCCTGATTTTGGCTCCTATGTCTTTCAGGAATAGTTTTAGGGTAAGGGTGTTAAGGGTTATCCCTAACTTAGTAATACTATATACCATGAACTCATGATATTTTCTGAGGTGGTTGTCACACTATGAAAATTTAATATCATTGCAACCTCGAATATACAGTATGTAGTAAAGACTCTGAGAGGAATTTCTGTGAATAATTTCACATGCTGAGTTACATGACAAACATCTTCACTTACAGAAGTTGAATAAGGATTAGAAAAATGTTTCTGCGCATGACATCATAATGTCACAGTGGAACTGACCTTTGACCTTTAGGGAATTTCTTTTTTTTTTTTTTTTTTTTTTTGGCAAGCATTCATGTCAACTTTATCATAATCAACTCATAAATTCTTGATTTATGGCCCAAATTAGTTTATTGAGGTTCACAGTGACATCAACCTTTGACCAAATCCTAATAACGTCATCCTTGAATACTTGTGCCAAATGTAATCAAAGCGATAGAAGATGAAAGATAATGCGCTCATAAGGATGGGATAGACAGACACCCAAAAAACACAACGCCTCCGGCCACAGCTGTTGCCAGTGCAGAGGCGTAAAAATACATCAACAAATTATACAGTACATAGCATTTAAACAGATGAAAATACAAACAGCACTTAGCACAAACATGAAACAAGAGGATCCTGATAGAATGAAAGAACTAACTGCTTTGTTTTGTCGTCACTCATCGGTAATTACCCTCATCGTGGGAAACACCTTTTCTTTTACAGGATTCCTCATTGTTGGGGGCCACATCATTACTTTGTTGTCATTTCCTCAGAAATGAAGGCAACTATTGTTAACTTTATTTGTCAATTTTGATTTTGTTGCTGATGTGGAAGATGATCCACAACTGAGATCATATTTTTATTTTCAAATCTGTCATATTTGATGGATGTTTCTGACCTTAGTTTTAAGCAGAGTATCTTCACATTTGGTCTTTACACTCAATGGGCCTCATGCAAAAACATATTTGTTTCTATATGTGAAGTTTATCTTACTTTTTCTATTAAGATGCACTTGTATGAGTGTTTCAAGTAATACAGTAGAGGGTTCCAAGACAGAGATGGGAAAAAATGTATAGCCGGTCATCATTAATTAGATAACCAACTGCGTTTAAATAAGGTATGAAACAAACAAACAAAAGAATAGAAACTCACAAAGAAACAGCCAGTCATTTTCATCTCCTCATTAACTGACCACTGAGTTACCTGCAAAGACAGGATATGCGAATATTATCACCATTTAGCAGAGAGACAAGGGGAGTGTAGTATTACTGACATGGCTGGCACCATATTATGACCAAAAACCTGCAAAGTGAAGTTATTAGGGACCAAGCAGTAAAGCAACCAGGAGACAAGATTAAAGGTTCACATTTGGGTTTCTATTTACCCAAAAAATATTCAAAAATGGTTACCAATTTTAACATTTAAGTATATAAAAGAGGTCAACATAACAGAACCTTACACAAAATAATAGCAACTAAGGCTGAGAACATGAACTGATGAGCTTAACAAACTGACAAAACTGACCTAACACAATGAGAAAACAGGGGAAACTATATAGTGGCTTGGCCAAACCAACTAACACAATAGGGGGAAAAAAAAACTAAATACAACTAAAGCTTTTTTTTTTTTTTTTAACTTTTATTTCAAAGATTACGGTTAACAAAGATCAAACATACAATCGACAAGGCCTCAAGAACTTACAACAATCTTAACATACGAACAAATACAAAGGCATTCTTAGACATTAGTTCTCTGTAAAAAAGTTTTTCATATAGTTTGACAGTTTTACCACATTTGGGGTAGTCTATAAGCTTAATCCTGCATATGTACTGTTCAAATTCAGTCAGGAGTCTGTGTTAACTGGAGGTCATTTTCAACACTTTACATTTATGAATATGGAATTTACCAAACAATATTAATAAGTTAACAATGTACTCAATGGTGCTCTCTTGGTGAACAAAACATATAATAAGAGACTTACAATCAATGACAATGGGGTGTTTGACTTTACACAATATATATCTTTTCAATTTAGTGCAGAGGATAATAGAGTGGTTGCATTGACAGAATAAGTGTATTAAAGTTTCAGGCTCAGTATTACTCAAGTTACATTTATTTTCTAGATCTAGACATTTAGAAAGATACGCATTAGTAGTATATATATTGTGTAAAATCTTGACATAAATCTCCCTTATCTTATTATTAATGCAGTATTTGTATGGTGGAGTACTTTATAGGATTTTTACCATGTACATTGCTGGACCTGAGTACTGATTTCATTTCATGTACATGTCAGGGTAGAGACTGCAATCTGGTAGGATCGGCGATTCTACCAGTAGAGACTCCGATCGTAGTCTCTACCAGTAGAAACTCCGATCAGAGTCTCTGACCCTAACCCAAACCCAAACCCTAACCCTAACCCTAACCCTAACCCTAACCCTAACCCGATCGGAGTTTCTACTGGCAGGATCGGAGTTTCTACCAGTAGAGACTCTGATCAGAGTTTCTACTGGTAGAGACTACGATCGGAGTCTCTACTGGTAGAATCGCCGATCCTACCAGATCGCAGTCTCTACCCTGACATACACACTACATGTAATGACAATAAAAGTGAACCTTGAGCCTTGACATCAAAACATACAACTAAAGCATTGTTACAGCTAAATCCCCCTATGAAATCACAGCACATGGTATGGTCTGATGAGCTCCACCCTTGGCCACATTAGGACAGGATACTCCACCACACCCAGTAACTCAAACCAAAGAACAAAGGATTAATATAACAAAACATAACAAACTAATAATTTAATGGTCACCCTACAATGTTCATATATGTGCACTCTATATAACTCGATGTAAGGTTGAAATAAACAAATGCCTAATTAACTAAACTGCATGTTTAACCCTTTCATGCATAGTGGTCACTACAGTGGACAGTTTATTCTACAGCTGATCTCTCGTATATTCATGGGTTTTGTTTGTTTTAATTCCACATCAGCCAACACAGTGGATGCTTATACATCATCCCATACCCTGCAGTTCATACCATTACTGTAACTTTGCTGTTCTTGATAAACCTGATCTGCAGTAACATGTTTCAGTGTAAATCAATTGTTATTTGTTTAAAAAAAAAGTTGTTTTTTTTTTTTTTTTGCATATTATCTCCATGAAAAGAGTAATAACCAGCATTAGAATATGTTAAAATGTGAGAAAACATCAGATTTTATTTCATTGTTTTCATATCACTTTCTGATATTGGGTTTTAAACATGTTTCTTTACTTCAAAAATTAAATGCACGGACATTTTTGTAACTCCATGAAAAAAAAAACAAAACTTGATCACATTTGTTTTTCATGCTTATGAAGGAATAAAAACATTCAAGAAAAAAATCTTAACTAAGGTTCTCATAATTAATGCATGAAAGGGTTAATGAATGATTGAATGCAACTAAACAGACCATGTGATGCTAACCAAAGTTATGGAAATAATGATATGAAACTGAGGTGGTAAGTGTTTGTAGAGATCTTACTCTATTACTCAATGTGTGGCTGTGGCCGTCACAGCAGTGAACACACATAATTTAAGAAAACTGTATAACTGACCCATATAATCCTCATGAATACCTCCTGTGGCCTTCAAAAACAGTTTTATCCATATGAGTGGTTCTTGCATGAAGCCAAATTTTCAGTCAATTGAGTTGTAGCTTTAACGATTCTGTATGAGCAAACAAGCACAGGCTGAGTGCAATGTCCGTGATCTAAAGGGGTGAGGGTCTGCAATTTCCAACTGCCTTGTTATGACTCGTGAGATAGTAGAGCCTCATGAAAGACGAATGCTTACTATTACAAAATAGAAAACCTCAGCTCTGTCATTCTTGCAAGATGAATAATTTCATGGCTAAAAGAATGAATTTGTTTTACACATATCCAGTCAAATCAGATTTAAATTTCAACCTCACATCAGATTATTTGTATATCAATTGCATGAAATTCTGAAATCAATAATCATGAATATACATTTATGCAGCAGCACGTACGCCTGTAATCAGATTTGGTTGTATGTTATTATAAATGATTTATGTGTATTTTGAACAGTCCTGATTGCGTAAGCCTGTAAACACGAAGCAAGCAGTAAATCTCAAAAACCACAATTAATTTCGGTTAATGAACTACTGCCCCAGTTTCGTTATCTTTAAACCACCTCGGTACTTTAAATCTCCGGTTATCTGGACAAAAAGCTGCATGTTCTAGAGATTTTTTGACCAACTGTGGCTCTGGACTACTCCATTTAGGCTGCGTACCAGATGGGGGTCGCATAATTTAAATTAACTCACCAGTTATGTTTCGGATGGAAGGACCAAACCAGGAGAAATGAAGAATTCACCAAAAAGAAGGTTTGAGGTTTTAAAAAGTTAAAAGAAAGCTTGATTTATTGCTTCAGGCAAAAATAGAAAAAGTTACAAAAAAGAAGAAGTCAGTTATCAATTAGTATAGCATCAAACACACTATTCGTCTCAGAGGAAGAAAGAGAAAAAAAAGAGTTTCCTTTATTACTTTTTACAGTCTTTAGTGACTCTTGGAGACTCCCATTTTTCAGTGTCATATCATCATACACGTTATTGATTAATGATAGTTGCTGGGCAGAACATGTCAGTCATACATCAGTTACTCCGCACTAATTCTAAGAAAACACATGTTGAAAGTTCACGTGAGTTTAACAAGCACTCTGGACACCTGTCAATCAAACCAACTGCATAACTTAACCACAAAGAGTTTCAGAAAGCGCATCTTGCTTAACACTTGCACAATTAGGCTAGCATTTCTTGACCACAAAAACCCCTTAGTTCATAATCTGGTTTTTCTGCTCTCACTCTCTTTACCACAATTACGATGTAAAATTAGGTCTTTTGCATAGAATCTGACCTTTTCTCTAAGTTCAGCACAGACAGGTGTGAGTTCATCTTTAACCACACAACACACACAAATCAAACCTTTCACTGACTGTTCAGTACAAATAAGGATACAAAATACAGTTAAAAATTATAAATCAGAATATAACAACTTAGATCTGCTAAAATAAAAGATTCTTCAAGCAAAAGAACTTGTAACATTACATTTTTTCTTTTCCATTTTGTTCATGATGTATGATTTATGATGGTCATCTTACATTTTAGAGCAAGATTTAAAGTCACACATTCAACTTCCATTTAATACGATCTGTACTACAAGCCCATCTTAACATTTTTTGCACCTTCCTTATATCCTATTCATTTTTCAGTATCCTGCTCCTTGCTCTCTGTTGTTGGTTAAATTTAATATAGTTAGAACAAACAACAGAAAAGCAGCTGGAGGTCCCATAGATGTTGACATCAATTCATCCAGCTAAAGTACAAGCAAGAAACTGTGTAATGTTGTGTTAAAATGTGTCCTGTTTTAGCCGAGCTGGCAGAGCTGAAAACAGTGCTGTCTTCAAACAGGTCGAAGATGAGTAATGGGTTGTTGAGAGGTGACCTGGTCTCTACCTCCCACAGACTCACAAATAACCTCCCAAATAACCGCAGCCCCCTTATTATTGAATAATGCATGAAGAGAAGAGTGTTGCATTACTGGGTATCCATTATGTATTCCTGAGAATTCCCACAGCATGGAGTGTACCCATCTCAAGATTTGTCTTGTATGTATTCAACATTGCTCTCCTTGATGTGCTCAGTCCCTCCTGTAAAGCTTAAGTACATTTTAAGAGAGAACTGGAAGTGAGTGAGGCAGAGCAGTGGTCAAAGAGATGGCATTGAATAAACACAAGTTGTTATGTAATATTCAGTGACCATAACTAACCTGAGCCAAGGGATCTTTAAGGACACGGTAATTATGTGTAGCACCTGACTTTAAGTAAGGTGAACGAAGTGATGGTTTTATTAAACTAAACCAAATGTCACAGTTTAATATACAGCTTTGCAAGTGTGGTTTTGTTTTCTTTCCCTTCCTCTATCGTGTCATCTTCGATGCCAGCACCCGTCCACTTGAACTGCCACAGGCGACAAAGTAATGACACCTGTCGAAGATAAATGATGGACTTTTGCTCGTTGTCAAGGCAACAGGTGCCCGTGTATGTGGCCCAGCTACAAACTGAAAAAAGCTGACTGTGTGTTGCTTTTTAGGCTGATTAGAAAACATCAGATCTGTGTCAGATGTGTGGGATGGGGGAACATAATCAGGTATGTTTAACTGCAGACTACAGTGCAGTTGTAGCCTTTTTGTGTCCTCTCCATGAGAATCAGATCCAGATCAATACCACTTCCATTTTCACAGTGTTAGCTGATAATAGGCTACATTGTATAACAAAATGGACAGTGGATGGATAGTAACTGTGTAGCTTGTGAAAAATCCAAACCATGATTGCTAATACAAATAGCTTTCTGCAGATTTCCTGGTTCTACACAATTTGATAACATATGTGAGCCATAAAAGACGAAAATGAAAGGAAATATGTGAGACAAATTGACATGGTCAGACTGAACATATGACTTGTAGAAAGTCTCCATTAAAGCAATCCCTGATAAAGTGAGGACTACCACCCAAGCCGACTGAGCCCAATTTGATTTCCACAGTCCTGATAACATCACTAGTGGACAATGAGGTGAATTGGCCAGTGCTCCCTAAAGCTATTTTACTTTGTGATTAACAATACAGTGGAAACCAGAAAAACAGCCAAGAGTCCAAAATATACAGCTTTCATCAATGACGCATTTGATGCTGATGAAAGCTGTGGGCATAGAGCCAAAACACACACACGCACACACGCACGCACGCACGCACGCACGCACACACACACACACACACACACACACACACACACAGATGTACGCAGATATTCATCATTTTGTGAAGATGTGGCTATTTTCCCAGTTTTGTACAAATGCAAGCCTTTCACACCTTACTTATCTTTATTTCTCTGCTATTTGTAACCACAGAGCTGTCCCTTTGATTGATAGCTCCCTCTGTACTCGCTGAAGTCACAGAAAAAGAACTAATGGTACTTCAAGCAATGACAGAGCTAGTGGGCTCTTATTCAGATGTCTATCTTTGAGATGAGTTTAAATCTCATTGAACCACAGTTTCATCTTAATAAATACAGCCAACTCATCTTGTGCTTTAGTAGATTATTAATCATTATCATTATCATTTTTATCAGTGTTATATATAAAGTCAGTTTAGTGCAAAGTCCATTTGAAATGCTCCAGGTGGAAAAACAACGCTTGAAAGTTAGGCCTGTGCTTATAGCTCATCTTTTGTCTTGTACTCGTTGCAGGTATCTGGGGATCACACGGCCTCTCACCTACCCGGCTCGACAAAATGGGCAGCTGATGGCAAAGATGATCGTGGGAGTGTGGCTGGTGTCGGCATCCATTACCCTGCCACCTTTCTGTGGTTGGGCAAAAAACGTCCACACAGCCGGTGTGTGCCTCATTAGCCAAGACTTTGGCTACACCATCTATTCCACAGCAGTAGCCTTCTACATCCCCATGCTGGTAATGCTGGTCATGTACTACAAGATCTTCAGGGCAGCTCGCAAGAGTGGTGCCAAACACCGCTTCACCGACCTTTCGCGCCGTGAGCGCCTCGAAACAGTGGCTAATGAGGCGCTTCGTATGCAAGGCCTAAAACCGCCCGGTGTGGCGGAGGAGTGCGCTGCCTTGTCTCGCCTGTTGAACCGTGAGCGCAGAAACATCTCCATCTTCAAGAGGGAGCAGAAAGCAGCCACAACACTGGGAGTGATTGTGGGAGTGTTTGCTGTGTGCTGGCTGCCGTTCTTCATCCTGTCCACTGCCAGGCCCTTTATCTGTGGAGTTGAGTGTAGCTGTGTACCCATTTGGCTGGAGCGTACGCTGCTCTGGTTGGGTTATGCCAACTCGCTAATGAACCCCTTCATCTACGCCTTCTTCAACCGAGACCTACGCTCCACGTATCGTGACCTTCTTCGCTGTCGTTATCGTAACATCAACCGCCGATTGTCTGCTGTAGGTGTCCACGAGGCTCTCAAGGTGTAATTAGGATCATATATTGTTTCAGACTGACTCGAGGATCCTGTGAGCTTGTACACTTGGTGCTTAAAAGGGTGACATGTACACAGCAGGCCTGTAGATAAGACACAGACTGACAGAATGGGAGTCACTGTTGGTGGCTCACTGTCCCCTCTGCAAAGACACAGAGAGAGCATGATCACTTCAGTGTGTGTGTGACTCAGTCATTCTATTTTGGGATGGAAAAATCATAGAGCGTACTTGATAGGCTATTCAAGTCGACACTGCTTTTGTGCATATGCCACAGTTCCATCCTGGCTCCGGATTTATGGCTGGATAATGTAGTGGCAAAGGAAATGACATACAAACACAATAAATCATCCTAGGGTTTTGAAAAGGAAACAAAAAGGAAACAGAAAGGAAAATGATTTCTGTATATTACCAAATTTGATGTTTCATAAAGAAAAACATTTGTTCTGTGGTACAATTTCTCCTGAACATCCTTTTAATATGCATTTAAAGAAATTTAGATTAACTTCAAACTTAAGGCAAACACTTGAAGGTGTAATATGCCAGGATTAAGTATTGTTTGTATCTTTTAATTTCTATTCATTTCTTTTAATTTAGTCCTTTCACGCAATAGCTCACATAGTATCACAAATGTTCAAAAAATGTGGTGCCGTTTGATGCCAAGTGAATAGGGGTGGGTGGAAAATGGTGTTAAAATACAACATGGAGGGAACACTTTCCATTCATGAAATATCAGTGTTGTTATAAAAAGAAATTGAAAGTAGCTTGTTTAGTGTCTGCATGAAACATATTTGTCTAACATGGCACTGTATACATAACTCATAAAAGATTTTGATTTAGTGAATAGTGAATGACATTTGGCAGAAAAGTTTGGTGTTTCACCCAAAACAAATCTTTACTGTACACTTGAATTCAGTAGGAATTCACTTTGAACCATGATACTGTGGACTTCACTCTTGATATTCTTTGACTGGTTTCATTCCACAGTTGGCTGATGACTTTTTAAAAAATAATTCTGTCACTGAAATAGGCGATGCAGCAATCTGAACGTGCTGAACACAGTACAACTTTATTGAAAACGAGTTGCCATGGTCTTGAGACTCTTTCGCCTTCACTGACAATATTTATCATTCCCCCTTGAAACAGGATGAGGTCATTTCCCTCCTGACAACAGTCCCATCTGAACTGTTCGGTGACTTGTATTAACTCATTTCAAATGTCGTTAGTTGAGCAGTGTGTGCTTTTTCTACCTCAATTTTGGAGAATTCTATACATTTCCTCTAAACAGATGTATCGCTGTCTTGCATCATTTTGTATTTAACTTCTATTTTTTATTGTGTCGAGTTGATCTGTCAACCAATGCTCTGTGATTACTCTGTTAGATTGCTTTGTCATTGCCTTCAGAATCAACCCGGAGACGTGGCAAAGCATTTCATCACTTTGTAAATAAAGAAACACTTGGTTAAAATGTCACTGGCCTAAATTGATGAACTGAAATTTCAGCAAAAATAACCAGTTATGTTTTTTCTTTTGATAGTGATTCACATTTTTCAATTTCTACAATTCCCTTTGCTTTCTAACGCAGACAACATTATCCTCATCAAATGTCTGAACACAGTTTGTAGGACAAAAGTCATCATCTTCACATTGAGAGTTCTATCATAAGGAATAAAGACACACCTTAAGGCCTGTTAGAAGCTACTAAGAAATCCATGGCATTTCTTGAGGAATTAGCATTAGGGCCATCCTGCTACTGCAAGGACTCAAGAGACGTGTCTGAGGATGGTGACCCCCCCAAAAAAAAAGACGACTTCATTCTCTGTCTGCTTGGAGCAAAATCTTTTATTCAGAGTGTGGGTGACAGCTGTCTGCTTGCTTTCATGACTGAACCTCTCCTGTAGAGGCAGAAGGAGGAGGCAGAGACTGACATGCACAATGTGTCGTGTCTTGTGGTCAGAAGGTGTTAGTCTGTGTAGTGGAAATACACCACGGGAGGTTGAAAAACGTCAAAAATGGGACTTATAAAAGGACAAAAGGTCTGGGGTTAGTGGGACTGCAGCAGCCAGAGATGAGTTCATCTATAACCAAGTTGCCTGCAAAAAGGTTGCATTTGTATGTTTCTGCAAACAACAAATATGGATGATTTTAACATTTGCAACCAAAAATCCATTTCATATCCACATTTTAGCAATTTGTCTGCAATGGGCAGACAAATAAAAAAGATCAATATTTATGTACTTTTTAAAATATATATTTGTTCATTTTTTCCATTTTTACAAAAAACAATATTATGTAATAATATAGTTTAAAAAAAGAAGAGCACTTTAAGTTTAAATTATTCAAAAATACTGAATTGAGATGTAGATGTGTTTTTGTTGTTGATTTTTTAAAAAAAATTTTATTTGTTATTATTATGGTGTGAATGCTCGATGCTGTACACATTTAAGTTGATGTAAGCAGTGTATTAGTTGAAAAGGATAGGCAAGAAAATAAGCTTTTGCTTCTAGCCTATTCCTTTTTTGGTTTTTATGTTTATTACGATTGATGTACTGAGTACAATGATTGATGTAAAACCAAAAATAAATTCATTCATTCATTCATTCATTCATTCATTCATTCATTCATTCATTCAATATAAACATAAAACAGCCCCTCCCCCCTCCTGCACATCAATGAATTTACAGCAACACAGTCCTGACAACAGTAAATTAATATGCTACAAATTAGTAATCGTATATTGAATAAAAGGAAGAAAAGTGTATGTAATGCAGAAAACAACATGGTCAGTCACTCACATCAGTCACCTCACTGAATCTGGTCACACACTTTGCCTCTTTCATCATTCTAATACCTTAGTCTTTCCAGATGTAGTGTGTTTGCCCGTTCCCCCATCCAAAAGTCAAATGTGGGCACTGAGTTCTTCTTCCACACTCTCAGGGTAAACTTTTTAGCAATCACCATACCAAACAAAACAGAAACTTTCTCATATTTATTGGCTGATGGTAAAGCGCTAAAAGCCCCAGTGATGGCAATGAGTGGATCTGGATCCCAGTGCTTCCCATATTT
Organism: Sphaeramia orbicularis; assembly: GCF_902148855.1. Taxonomy (NCBI): domain Eukaryota; kingdom Metazoa; phylum Chordata; class Actinopteri; order Kurtiformes; family Apogonidae; genus Sphaeramia; species Sphaeramia orbicularis. Next base: position 35,446,114 of record NC_043965.1, read on the forward strand.
ATGTACTTTTGACAGTTGTTTTGTGATCTCTTCCTCCTTTATGATCAACAGTATGAACCAAAGAAAAAGTGACAAAAGGAAGCTGAAATCTTTAAATATGGACAGTCCTTAGGAGGAAGCACATGGGGATGGATCTGATGAATCAACAAAGTTTGCAGACTTAAACACAGGGGATAAGTGTTTGCATCTCATTGCAGCCCAAAAGCAAATGTGTTTATATTTGTTTCTTTTCCTCAGTCTTACTTTAGCCTCTTTCTGACCCTTTTCCCTTTTTTCTATTTTTTTTTTTTTTTTTTTTTTTTTTTTTGCTTTTTTGGTCTCTACCTTACAATTACTGTCTGTTTGAAGCAGCACATCATAACTTATTAGCACAACATAGCTTATATATTATATGTCAGCATATAGTGCTCATATATGCTATTTTGAACATGACAATGTGTTGAATAAGCAGGAATTTGACACCAGATACTGGAGTCAGCTATCTGTTTTCCTACAATTTTTTAGGTTTAGATATTAACCCTTCTTTGTTCAGGCATTGGAAAACATCTGGTGGTACACAAACCTAACCATAACAGTCCTTGAATTACTTGTGGATGTATCATCTGACAGATACTACATCATACAGTAGATGCAGTTCACATATATCTTGAAATGATAACATGAAAAGCATTTTGGAGTTATAAATGTTGGCATTATTCATATCTGTGGTTTGCAGAAATGTATATTTTTTCTTGGAAGTGGATTGCTTTACTAAAAGGTTTATGTCTTCAAGTAAGTGTGACAATAATGTTCTGGTAAAATTACCATAAATACCCTTAATGCTGGACCTTCATCATATTTCACTTTGTTAATACTTGTTTGTAAACTGAAGTGTAATTCTGGTGACCCATTATGAACAAGAAAAGCACTCGGAGAGCACAGACCTCCGCCAAAACAGATCTGCCCCCCCCCGATCACCACCAAAATTTAATCATTTGTTCCTTGTGCCAGTGTCAACATTTCCTGAAAATTTCATGAAAATCTGTCCATACCTTTTTGAGTTATCTTGCTAACAAACAAACAAACAGGCAAACACACAAAGCAAAGTGATCACAATACCTGGCGGAGGTAATTATCCTCTGTGGATTTTTTTTTTTTTTTGTTTGCAAAAATCCATAAGAATATTAATGGTAGATATTACAGTTTGGGCTAAAGTAGTGGACCAAAAACACTGCTTTCCCTGAAGCCATGTTAGTGGCTAAAAAGATCCAAGTGCATTTGTGCAGGTCAGCTAACATATGCAACTGCAGCATCAGATGAATGGCTTTATAATTCAGTAGGAACCTTTTGTGGCTAAATATGGGTTGGTTTAAATCATTTAACAGCTGTACAGCAAGGTGTGGCCTGCATAGGTTGTTAAATCAAATATCTTTACAGTCTTACAGAGCTGTGATGTAATAACAAATACATATGTAACCAATCTTTAAATTCATCTGCTTATTTGGATTTATACATTGACAATTTTTGCATGTTACCGTCTGTCAAACGGCTTAGGGTGATCTTAATTAGAGCATAAAACCAATTTCTAATTATACTTCTCCTCTTCACCAGGAGTTTCTTTTGTGTGAAGACTGTTATATAATTCAGTGCTAATTCAACAATAAAAACCCAAACAAACCCATATCACAGTCTCAGGGACAAAATGTATTTAAATGAGGCTTTGTGTCCTAACGTGTGGGCACGACAATATTAAAATATCTGGAACTCCCTGAAGTAAAATGCAGGAATGTGGCCTCGGTCAGCATGTTGACATTTTGTTTTTGCACATGAAATAGCAAGCAGCCCTAGTGGACCTTGTTCATCCTCCCTTAAGATGTCCAGTCTCCCAGCAGCCATGTCAACAGGCGTTACTCTCGGGGAATGAGCACCACTGTGCCTGAGAGAAGGCCGCTCTCTCAGTCAGTGTGGCTCTTTGCCTTTCGCCGCCTCCCAGTGTGTGCCATCACCGTACGAGAGGAGATAGGGAATATTAACGTGTGATGTACTATACTCATCAAACGAAAAAAAGATAGTAGTAGACTCTTTCACATATGCTGCCCACAGGCTCGACTGCCAGCTCTGACAGGCTGTGGAGGATGACGGGGGGAACATACTCTCTCAAACTGCTATTTTTAATCTGCCCCAGTAATTAAGCAGAGAAGCTTTGATTAACCACGGGGAAAGAGATCTAAAGCACCACAGTTTTACTATCTTTCACTGTGCCCCCTACACCCCCATTTAGAAACACAGATCCTTAATTTAACGATACCTAAAGCAATATGACTGTTTTATCAGAAAAAGGATAAAGGTAAGAATATGCAACATCCGGAGCCTATGTGGGCGCATCATGCATGCTCTCACATGTATAATTTATACGAAAGCATTCATGTTTTATATACGTACATGTATATGCATATATAAACATACAATATTTGGATTAGAGGTTTAGTATCTCAAATGTGTTTCATGTGATGCAATATGTGAGCAAAATATGCATTTAACATGATGTAAAGTCTGAAATTGTATAAACTCTGTATAAAATTCTTGTGCTTTAATAATGTTTTTTTGTTTGTCGTCAGAAAAGTGATGTGTTTATCATTTAGGAATAAATAATGGTTAAGCTCATGGACTCAAGAAATAATAAATATATATTATTTAATTCCACTACATTCTTTCTAAGAATATAAAGAAATTTATCTGTAGGTCTTTGAGTGAAGTAGTAAAGTACATAATAACTGGCAAGAAAACAATAGAAATAAATCTAAAAGTATGATTTTTTCAAGGTTTTTATCATTCCATGGGTTCCAGATCTAGTCGAACTTAATTACTGTGCACAGAATAGATGATAACAGTGACTGCATACACCCAAAATAGGTATGTAAAACACTGACTGGTATTTTTAAATGTCTATTATCTATTTGAGCAATAGAAACAAACTAAATGCACTGTTGCCCATAAAGAAGGAATAAAATATTATTACCTTTTCTCATGAAATGATGATGATGTGACGATGTGATTTATTTTTGATAAATAAAGTGTAACTGGGACTCAGTATGTTATCATAGCACCTGGTCAAAGGTTCTTATTAATGTGTATAAAAAAGAATAAAAGGAGGAATGTGTCTAAAAACAAAATTATTCCAACTTCATGGGCAACAGTATACAAACCTTTCCATTTGTTATAAATAAATGACTCATTAGAAATGCTATGAAGTGATAGGAAATGAAAAGTCCCTATGTAATGAGAAAAAAACCACACTTTTTTAAGATATACCAGTGTTAATCTTTTCTTGTTACTGTGCATAAGAGGAAAAATGGTCAGGACACGTTTGTATCCTTTTTTTAGCTTTTAGAAAAAAGCAAAAGCAGCAGCAGAAAACACTGACAGAATAATATATGCATCATACCCTTATATTACACTGCTCATGTGAGAAATAAGGTTTGATTTGTCACTGCAAAGCATTAGTGCCTAATTTGCATTTAACGCTCCTATTCCGTATGTACATTGGTCATACATTTATATTAGTGTATGTGATTAAATAGATGATTACATATATATTTGCATAATTTTGTATTGTAGTGTTTACATTTTACATAAAAGTGGTCCTTTTTCTCACTACAGCTACAAGGAATATCTCAGTTATGGTGTATCAAGGTCACCCTCTATTAATTTGGATGACAGAGTGATGAAAATCAGATCTGTAAGGTAGAGTAAGCACATGGGTACCCAGCAGTTATATTCTCAAATGTAATTGGACCATGCATGTAGCCTTGTCCCCCACTTTCCAATCAAATAGTAGCTATAAATACCCCAGTAAACATGTCAATTATGTGTTAATCCGATTTATGTGGTGTATCCTGAAATATCAACTTCCTCCCACGGCCACAACCAGCGGCCAATCACAGCACGAGAGTCTGCTCTTAGTGTATGCCACTTCCTGCAGGATGGGCCTGTAGCAAATTAAACATGCAGAAAAGTTATCTGCAAGTGTCAAAGTGACAGCCAAAATAGTTTCTTTCCCCTCATGTTTTTTCTGGAGGCTGCATCCTGTAATTAGTTTCTGTCATACTGCTGGAAGGTAAATGCACGCTTTTTAAGGATGCCAGCATCAAAGCAACTGTACATAAGGGCAACCGCCCCTGTACGCTTCAAAGTGAACACAGTAGATAATGCTCCGCTTACGTTTTTATTGATTCTCTTGCCATGCATGTTGTGTTTTACACTCACAGTGGAGTATCTGACTCATCGCTTGTATTTTCACACATGTTCATTGCACTGACTGCCAAGAATCAGAGCCCTCCTACACAGCATGTATGGGGTGAGTCTGTCTATTATTTTGCACTACATCTGTGATAGAGATCTATGTGTGTAAGGGTGAGTGTGTAGTGGAAAGCTATCAATGTTATGTAGTATTTCCACAGTCCTATTCCATATTACCAATGTCACAAATAACATATTTACCTTTACAATCTGTGCAACATGCAGTGTGATGACTTCTGTTTTTCTGCCTAGACAATGCAATTGTTTAGATTTAAAGAATTGACTCTTCCTAATTTGTAAATCTTTGTTAAACTCATAGTAATCCATGTTCTCCTGCGTGTTCCTACAGTTTCCACCAGTTAAACTGAATGAGAGACAGTTTACAATCAAAAGACAGGTATGCCATATTACAACTCCATGAAGACTTGCAGAAATAAATGTTAGACAAAAGCTTTGACAAACCTTATAAGAGTTGGACACAATGGAGTCCCTCTAGTGCTGAGGGCACTAATGCGGCAGCACTGAGCAGGTTCATATTCCTACAGCTTTTACTTTGCCCCACAGAGTTTATACAAACCTCAAAGTGCAATAAAGATGCATTTTTTAGATATGGGACGTTTAACAGGCAGTCTGATGATGATGATGATAAAGAACCACATCTTATACATTAGTGCAGTGGTTCCCAACCTTTTTTGGCTCGTGACCCCATTTTAACATTACAAATTTCTGGTGACCCCTGACATTCAAAATGAACAAATTGTTGTTTTTTTTGCTAAAATTAATTTGTTTTTGATCATGTAATAGTTTGCTATACTATGTTGCAAATAAATGTTCATTTTAGACAGCATTTATGTTATATAATGTATATCATTATGGACGAAGGCAGAAAAGCCAGGTGTAGATTACTGCACAAAGTGAGAATTTTAATTTCCTTGGTCAGGATATGTACAGTCAGTCCAGCTTATATTTGCAAGGCTGCAAATTAATATTGAACAAACAAGAACTCAAACTATGAATTATGAAAGAGCTGCAGCATCTGAAACCGACCACAATGAACACTTGAAAGATAAACAGTACCACAGTGCTTCAGTTTCAGCTTCACAGTTTGTCACGCTTTTTATGGATTGGGATTGTCTCTCTCAACCCACCATATATTTTTACCTCTGCCAAGGAGGTTATGTTTTTGTTGCCGTTGGTTTGTCTGTCTGTCTGTCTGTTTGTGTGCAAGATAACTCAAAAAGTTATGGATGGATTTGGATGAAAAGTTCAGGAAATGCCTTGGCAGAGGTCTGCGCTGTCTTTTCTAGAAAAGCACTCGTAGAGCGCAGACCTCCGCCAAGGCAGATCAGTGGCCCCCCCACCCCCCCGTCCCCAATCACCACCAAAATTTAATCATTTGTTCCTGGTGCCAGTATCAATGTTTCCTGAAATTTTCATCCAAATCCAGGGCACTGATCTGCCTTGGCGGAGGTCTGCGCTCTCCGAGTGCTTCTAGTTATTAGAAAGTTTTTATTTTTATTTTTATCAATTACTAGAAATTTCAGGCAACCCCATTTGAATTCCAGGCGACCCCACATGGGGTCCCAACCCCAAGGTTGAAAAACACTGTGTTAGTGGATATAAGCACACATTAATTCATACCTGTTTTGCCAATTTCTGAAAATTTTGTTACATTTGCAGTATATTTGATGAAAACTTATATCATGTCAGCTCTATTTGCAGGATCCGTCTTATTCATTCCAATGGGAGAAGTGAATATGCACAGAAATTAAGACAAATTCTTCTACTCTTTAGCCACCCAAGTAAATACTGAGTGCATTTTTGCACATTAATGCACTGACCCTTTCAAAAACTCATCTCTATCTCACAACAGACTCAATGCCAGTCACCAGTAAAATACATGTTGTTACTGTATGATTTTATCTAACTTAATCTTTCATTCATCTGACATTCTCAACTCTTCTATGCTTGCCCACTCAGGAGACAGAATGTGTACTGTTCCATACCAGTGGCTGTTATCTTTGTTACAGAGGATCTTTGATTTAGTTTAACATCAACTATAAAAGCACTCTTGCTTCTTTAACACCATGCTTCAATCAGAAAACACCTTTTGAAGCTTATTTCCACACAGATCAATAGTAATTTTTTCTTCTGTTAAATTTCCACAAACAAAAACTCTCAGTTGATGTAACACTCAAATGACTGAAATCAATGGTCTTTTTTTTGATCAGGTACATATTACTTAATATACCTTAAATATAGTGGGTTTTATTTCACTATACCTCGCTGACATGCTGTGAAATCCAGCAAATGGCTCCTACATGAAGCTAAACTAAAAGTGTAACGTCTTATCTGAAGCTGTTGTCAACCACAAACTGCAGTATGTAAGATAACAAGTAAAAACATGATGTACAGTATCCATATTATTTTTACATGGCTAACACAAGTCGCTGACGCCGTTAAAATCTCTTGTTATCTTCACAGTTACCTTGCTAGAAGATGTAAACAACTGCTCTGTGAGAGTCAGGATAATCGACTGCCCGCTAGACCTTTTAGACTCGGTACACTGCTGATGAAATGACAGTAAATGCCTCAAATTGTTAGAACATTGTTTAGTGAGTAAATGTCTGCTCAACCCTGGTACAAAAACATTTATCACAATGAGGGACATTTAATAACAGGAATTTCATGCAAGAGATAGCAAAAGTTTAGTATAACTATTAGCATAATGTTATATATTAACACAACTTTACACCTTCTGTATTTGCACCTGAACTCAAATCTGTCTTTGTGTAATGTTTTACTAATCACAGAAACAGTTTTATGATGTGAAATGTAATTTAAGTACGTAAAGTAATAATAGTATGCAAATAGTATGAAAATGAATAATTATAATTCCTTGATCAATAGAATTTAATCAGTGTTTTTGCCACTTCCATTTAATTTGCCCCTTGGTTAATGTGATTCCTACTGAATTTTCCCTGATGTGTTAGGACTTCTCAACAAACAGCTCTTTACATTTCCCCAGTTAATTTATGTAAACAGAGCACAGTAGACTGTGTATTGCTCCACATTATATAAACACTTTTATCATATAGTACCAGGGCACTCAGCAGCCTGGATAGTTTTACATGGCTGAACTTGAATGCAGCTTAGGTTCTGTGCTCCAGACTACCGCTAGTGAAAATCATTAATTGGGTTTTGTATTAGCATTTGAAATATTCAGAATCAGTGCAAGTTGCTGTGTGTTTGTATAGAGCCAGTCTGAGACTCAAGGGAAGTTTGGGTGAGGTGGGAACGAAATTGCACAGCTTGCCCATGTCAGTTTGTTAAGACTCCGGCTGTGCAGCAGGGTGCCAAGTGAGGACTGACAGCAGTTGGTCTGTGAATAAAGACTGAAGTACATTCAGGTGTTCCCATGCTGTCTAGGCCAGTTACAGCTCCAGTCAATCTACTCCTTCCTCTTGTCACTGCACATTGTTGCTGATCAGTGGGGCTGAGCTTCTGCACAGCTCCCCCCACCCCGACACCTTGTCTTGACTGCTCTCAGATCTCCAGAGCTCTATTTGCTCACTCAGAGTCCACTGCCCCACGGTCAGTCGCATTTGCTGTCAGTGATGACAAGGAGCGAGAGTTAGACAAGGTGAAAAAGGCTCCTTCTACAGTTCTCTAGATATTGGTTTGACAGAAAAATTGAAGTTTTTATCCTCACTGGTCTGGTTTGTATAGAAAATCGGTTATTTAACCTGAGCAATGACAGACAACTTGTCATTGAGTGTGTTTTGATAAGTGCTAAGGTAAATGGAAAGTAAATATTATACTGATAAGAAAAAAAAACAAAAATTTCAGCTCATCTCAACTAAACAAATTATTTACTAAATTACAAATTTCACATAAACATGCAGCCCAACATGCTTCACATAACAAAATAGACAAAAACAATTAGAATTCAGCAAGATTAAATGTTATGATAAACAATACAACCACAGAAAACTCCGCACACTCAAGTAGAAGTAGAGACGGTGGTAAAAGTATAAGTTATTTTAGGTAAAACTATAAAGTACAAGATCTGAAATGTGCTCAAATAGTTAAAGTACAATGTATTTCTAAAATGCTACCGGCTGTTTCTGTGCAAAATAACTGAACCTCACACCATCCACACCAATATTAGTTCTCCCTTTCCCAAACATTTTATTAAATAGACAACACCTGTTCTCTATGGTCTGTTTTACTGTGATATCTTTAACTGTGCTCCATCTGTCATTATATACAGTACACTGTTCTGTGTACCAAAGGATCATCCCTTTGTCCCAGAGTCTCCATGTTGTGAACAAAATGACACAAAAAAAAATATTGATCATCTCTATTATCATTATCAGTATAACATCAAAATTAAGGTAACAGGCCTATTTTTTTCTTTAAATCATCACCTTCCTAAAATACTTGCATAAGTAAGTTTTACAGATTCTTCAACACAAAAAACTCACATAGATAATTATCTCTTGGAGTAGAATCACATGATCTGTTCAACTGAGAATGCATGATAAAGAAATTATGTCATTTTTGTTAAAAATATGACTTAGGCAATTATTTTTGGAAGGGGATGAAATGTAAATGTTAGAAAGGACAGATATTTATGTTAAGATGTGGGGAGTAAAGGCAAAATGTCTGATACCTGAAAATTTACTCATGTACAGTGACAAAGAATTGTATGTCACACCTCTGAAAATAGATACAATGAAATAAATATTAATAATAATATTTTATTTTTCATTTAAATATAAAATATATCAATAAAAATCACATGGGATAAAATGAAACAGTGGTTAAAATTCAGGACTAGAACACTGCTCCAAATTAAAAGGCACATCTTGTACTTACTATTTTACGCAGTCTGTATATAATGTGCTTAAAATCACTGCTTGCTGGTCATAGATGTCATGTCCTGTGTGTTTCCTTCCTATATTGATTGCCTTTACACTGCATAGTCCCTCTGATTGCGCATGACACACTGTCTGTGTGATACATGTATTGCATGTTTGACCTTTGCGTAGGTAGTGCTTTGAAGAGGATGAACACAACTCATGCAGTCTAAATGACCTTCAAGAAAAAAGCTTCAAAGGTTGGATCCTGCTTCCATCCTGAGATTTCAATGCTCACTGACACAAAACGCCGATTCTCCTGGATTCAGCCTTTCGTGTGACATCTTGCACAAATCAGCCGGTCTCAAAATTATCGATTCAAAAGTATGGAGGAGAGGATCGAAATTACTCACACCGGTGTACAGGACATATAAAACGTCAAAATTAAAAGCTGATTCCAACCTGTCTTCTTGTCACACAAAGTTTGCAGCAAAGTTTGTTTTTTTTTTCTGTATAGTGCATTCATAGTCACATCTAAAAATAACTGACCGCCTCTTCATTTAAGTGCATCACACAACCTGCAAGGTGACAGAGGTTTTTTGCACAGAAGGCCTAGTCTTTCTCAAAATCAATAGCGCTGTAGCCTATTATTAGCAATACACACTGACTCACTTTTTCATTGTGAAGACTCTTCTCTGCAGGTTTAGTGATCATAAACCCTTACAGCGAGTCTGCAGTCTACATTTCATATAATACATCTGCACATAATGTCAAGTTAAGTTCTATAGTGAACATACATTGAGAAAGATATTACATTAATGAAAATAAAAGATATGAAATGCGTTCAATAGATACAAACCCTTCACGCAGACTAAAAACTCAACACACTGTTTGGCTCATTCTTATGCAAGATGCACCAAAACGTAATTACTTCTACATATTTTCTCCGTCAATGTAAATGTTAAGTGTCATAAACATCGATAGTCTTTTGTGAGCTCTGCTGGTCACCCACACAATGTTCATGAAAGTAACAATTGTCCTGAAATCAATAACCTTCTCAGCACTAACTACCACCAGTCTTATAGGAGAAAATGAAAAGAATAGGTATATAAAAGAGATTAGTGTAATGCTGATAAGGCTGTGTGTGCAGACGTGGTCATAGAACTGATTCAAAACCACATTATTTCCTGACATTTTAAGGGTTAGTTTATAGTTAACATAGCACAAGACGATTCTACAATTATTTATTAACCCATAAATACCCAGTACTACTTTTTGTGGCAGTTCCCAAATGATTTTTTCTCTCTATTTCACCTTTCTTAAGTGATTTATCATCACTTATTACAATATTCTCCTCTGTATTTTCACTTCTTAAAACACATTTTTATAGACTTGCCTTTATGTGATGTTGTCTCTTTTTAATGTTTGAATATTTAATTTTACCCTGTTTGGGTGATTCATTTATACTGACATGCCTGGTGTTGTTTCATTCCATTCCTTCATTTTTACAATGATTTGACAACATCATGTTATATAATCTCTGCCCTCTCTACTTTGATACATTTAAATTTATTCGGAGTGTCATGTTTTTCTAGTTTGGTGTTTATATCTCTTTTCTTGTGTTGTGTTGTTTTCTATGTTTTCGTGTCTTTGCTTGCATCTTGTTTATTTCAGTTGTATCCTGTTGTTGTGTCCTTCTGCTTTGTCTGTCAAACCACTTAGTAAACTCAGTTTTTAAAGGTGCTATGTAAATAAAAGTTATTATTATTATTATTATTATTATTATTATTATTGTTGTTGTTATTATTATTTTGAATTTTTTTTCTTGTGATAATCAAGTATTTCCCTATATTTAATTTACTAATTGTATAGATATTCATAAAAATTCAGATTAAAGCTGAGTTATAATATCAGAAACAAAGAAAACTGAAGAAAATGTGACTTTTTCAGTAAAATCTATCATTAACTGGACATAAACCAAGTATCTCCACATCCACTGTCATTTATTAAACTCCATGGGTTGTACTGGTGAATCAATGTTATAGAAGATGATGGTGTTTCCACGATCACTACAGAGCCTCTGAACGTCCAAATGGGTCATATCTAATGACCATGAAAAGATGACAAACTGTATTTTACAACAATTATTTACATGTATTGATAGGATTAGTGGATCAATAGTTATTGAACATTTTAGGTCAGTAGAAGGTTTTGGTCACCAGTGGATGTTTGGGTCTTTATGGGTTAATGTTTAATGCAAAACAAAAAGCCCTGACCATTAATCCCTGTCACATCTTCCTTTTTAATTAAGGCTTATTACCAGGCATATAAAATGTAATGTAACACAGCTCCCAAATCTACATATGCAGAATAAGAAATTTAATGACAAATAACGAATAAGTTATTACATGAATCTTTCCAAAATACATCTAATCTTATATTCTGAATAAATGAGCACAGATTTCTGAAATAAAACTGTGGTCAACATTTCTTACAACGGTAAATAAACAGTGCCCTTTCACCAACATGTGTCTTTCTAGGACTCTATAAATCCTACTTGACACTCATGCTTATGTAATTTGGCTCTGTGAGTTATCTGCACTGGCTATAAAACCCTAAGCATCAGCAGGCAACAGGATATCCTGCTGAGAAATATGGCAGAACTATAAGTACCAGAAGTTAGCACAATATAGTCACAAAGCTACATGAAAATAAACGCCCACAATTTCTGAGCTCTGCATTGAAACACAAAGTGCATGAGACGTACTGACATACTGTGAAGGAATGATGTATGTTCAGAGTTTGTTCTCCAGAGTAAAAGGTGGTAGATTGAAATTCATGAGATAGATTCATATTGTTTCTGGACATGGCACACAGAGGCCAAAAAAACTTTTTTTTTTTCTCAAAGATTTACCCAAGCTCCTGTATTTATGTAAAGTTTGTGTTGGGCCATGTGGTGGATGTTTACATTAGCTGCCTGTATTTAGAAGTGTTGTCTAACGGGGAAAGGAACATTCTTGCTAAAATCATCAGATGACATTACAACTTTTGTGATCTCCCAAGATGAGAGGCATGTCAGATTAAAATGTGTCAGAGAAAAAAATGAACTGTAAAGCCTTTTGTCTGGGATGAGTCACATGGGAGTCTGTTTTATGTGTGTGTGTGGTATGCATTGAGTGACATAAGGCATCAGACATAAGGTTTATGTCTGATGTTAATATAGTTGTCCAATATTTACAGCTTTTGTGTCTGTGCTGAGTAACGCTGGATCGATACAAGGCTAACAAGTAGGTCAACAACTTTTGCAAGAGCTAAAAGTTCTAGTTAAACAATGTGTATTATTTCTTTTGTACTTATTGCGTGAGTCTACCATGAAGTACTGAAACTAATGCATATATTGAGAGTTATTACAGTGACCATTTAAAATAAGTATTTAGGGATAACTTGCTCAATTTTGTTTGATATGCCTTTAACTATCAGTGTTTTTTTTTTTTGTTTTATTATACTTCTGTTTCACTAGAAGAGTGACTGTGACAGTTATTTATGTGCTATATATAGGTTCCACATGTATTACCTCTATGTATTAGATTTATGAACTATTGTGGGTATTGCATTTTTATACTATGATTTGGAACTGACTTTATGTAGTGCATTTATGTACTGACTTTGAGCCGGATCTACTAAGATCCCAATTTGCATGTAGTAATTTGCTTGCGTGATCTAGAATTTTGCGTGTGGGGTGTGATCACGGTTTGCGGGTGATTTACCAAGATTGCTTGCGCTAATTACAACAGGTGCAAAGTCTTGGAGACTGCCCTATTTAAATAAGGATTTTGTGTGCACTACTGGAGAAAATACGCTGTACAAACTGCTCTGGGATACACCAGCACTAATGGGAACAGTGCGCTGAATGATCCAGACGATCGGAAATGTAACGTTGGAGGAGTTTATCATTGAAGGTATGGCATGACTCATTCATGCATTCATGTATTTTTTATTTTAAAGAAGGGGTGTGTGTGTGTGTGTGTGTGTGTGTGCAGTGTGTGTGTGTGTGTGTGCGCGCAGTGTGTGCGGGGGGGGGGGGGGGGGGGGGTGTAGTTGGATTGGATGACTGTCATGCGCACATAATTTTGTCACACTGTAGCCTAATGTCGGTGCGTATTTTTAATCATGATCATCAGGAGCCGTAAAGTGTGTGTGCGTGTGTGTGGGGGTGCATATGTCTCAATTATTTTTTTTCTTCCGTCACTCCAAAAATGTTCACACGAGGCTGAAAAATACATTCTCTGCATCTCGTTTCATCATTTCTTTTTCTCCTAACCGCAGCCATGTGTGCACAGTTACCCATCCTAACCGTCTGCACTTCCTTTTGAGACGTATTAAATATAGATGCAGTTTCTATCAGCAAAATTGCTTTCGGGTTTGATAAATAACTTTGCGTGTGCTAAATTAATATATTTACCTTTTCTCCTCCCACCACACTCACAACTGTATGTAAACGCCCCAAATTGCATATTCATTGTGCCATATGTACTAACTGGATTAGATGTGCTATTTTGCACCTTTGAAAGACGCAACCCTTATTGTGTACTGTTAGTAAATCAGTTTGTACATTTTTTTGCGTGTGCATTGAGTTTGCACACGTTTTAATACACGCAAACCTTTGATAGATCCAGCCCTTTGTGCACTGTATGTTCCTAAATGTATTATTTGTTGTCTGAAAGCCTAGTGGAGACAAAAAGAAACCTTTTGTTAAACTTAACCTAAACAATAACGCCAAATTAATTTAACATTACTGTCACAGCAGAGAATGTTTGAGAAATAGTAGATCTGAACTGAATCTTTCTAAAGTGAGTTGTTTGTGACTGGGCCTCCATCTTGTTGACTTTTTGGAGTCAGAAGTGAACATATGTTGACAAACGGGTGAAACTACAGGAGCTCGAGGGGTCGGAGGTGAGTTATCGCTAAACACTAGCTCACTGACTCAGTCACATTGTAAATGTCATCAAGTAAGGCATAAGAAAGTCAGTTTACAGTCTTTTTAGTGGAACCTGTTAACCACAACTACAGTGGAGCTGTCTGTCAATGTTTTATTAAGCAAATCGAAACTCTGAAGGTGTTACTCAGTGGTGTAAAAATGTAAACTCAGACCACTAGATCAGTTATTATAGGTTCTAAATAAAATGGATGAGATTGGATTGAATCCTAGAAAAAAATACTTATTTTCAAACAGAAGTTACACTGACACATTGAAAGAGTCTACAGTGAGCATTACTATTTCCACTGAAAACCAACCCAACACTTTTATATAGAAATCAGTCTAACTTTATGTTTTAATTAAGCTTTATTTAACCAGGAAATATTCATGACTAGAAAGGTAGCAGTTATAGCCATGCATACATATATGTAAGCAAACATCATAAGGGTCACCACCCTGAACCTGAAAATATCAAAATCACTGATGAGGTTGTTGAAACTATAGAGTCTTATAAGTATTTGGCCTCCATAATTGATGATAAAAAGTCGTTCCACAATAACGCTGACATGTTAGTCGAGAGAAGTCAGCAGTGTCTGTGTAGTCAGAGGAAGCTAGCTAAATTGCAGGTGGACAAACCTCTAATGACTTTTTTTTTTTTTTAAGATCTTTAACCAATGTTGCTGTATGCCAGGCTGAAAAAATGAAAAAAAATAAGTAATCAAATTTTTATGTAGTACATTGAAAAAAACAAAACAAAACAAAACAAAACTTTTTGGTGTTTTTTGCATCAAAAAGTAGTATTTGTTTACATTACATACATGGCATTTAAAGGGTTAAAAAACAACAGCTACAATTGTTGAGTATTTGGTATTTTTGCTTACACTTAAGTTGATGAAATACAAACAACAAACTGAAGTTTTTTTTTTTTTTACATTATTCTGTGACTGTGCCTATTATGCACACTTGGTGGTTAGGAAGCGCCTCTCTGAGTGGGATACAGGAGGGTTAATTGAGTCCACTGTCATTTGCTGGTTTGCATCCCTCAATGTGAACAAAAAAACCCCTCAATGACCAGGATAACAAAAGTCAGCAGTAAAATCATTGGTACTTAGAAAAAATCTCTTTCAGAACTGTACAATAACCAGGTGTCAACGAAGGCAAAATCCATTATGTCCGACAGTGCTCCTCTGCACTCTGAATGTAAGTTCCTGCCCTCTGGTACCTGCCTCAGACAACCATTAGCCAAAACAAATAGATGCTAATTCTCCTTCACACCCTCAGCCATCTCTGTGCTCAACTCTGTACACCACATGTGGCATTATCATTCATTTGCATTTTATTTCAGTAGGTGTTTTTATTGCATCACCAGTTTTTATGTGACTGTTGTCTGTTATTGTCATTCGCTGTTGTTTTGATTGCTACTGGCAGAAACAATTGCAGGGTCCCAAATTCACTCAAGTTTAATAAAGACTGATTTATGTTTTTGTGAGTTACAGTTGTGAGTTATTACCTTGGCAGGATCATGTAATAGGATACTAAAAGAGGAGGTGACGGTATTATTATTATTATTATTATTATTATTATTATTATTATTATTATTATTGTTATTATTAACCCATAAAGACCGAAACAGCCACTGGCAAACACAATTAACTGATATAAACTGCTTAATATCTGTTGATCCATTAATCCTATCAATTCATGTAAATAATTGGTGTAAATGCAGTTTGTCATCTTTTCATGGTCATCCGATATGACCCATTTGGATGTTAAGAGACTCCGTAGTTACCGTGGAAACACTGTCATCTTCTACAACACTGATTCACCAGTAAAACCCATGGTGTTCGATCAGTGACAGTGGATGGACACAGTGGGTTTGTGTTCAGTTTATGTTCAGTTAATGATAGATTTGACTGATTATGTCACTTTTGTTTTCTCTGCTTTTGATGTAATAACCTTTGAATTTACTCTGAGTTTTAATGAACATCTACATGATCAGTGAATTAAATATAGGAAAATAACTGTTTTCACTAAAAAAAAAAACTGTAATCAAAGTAGATAATATTATAATAAATTGTGATAATTCACTTAAGAAAGGTTAAATACAGAGACTGCCACAAAAGTACCACTGGGTCTTTATGGGTTAAAAGCAGCAGTTATACTGTTTATAAAACTATTTTAGAATCAGTACTCCCATGTTTAATTTCTGTTAATCATACAATTTAAATCTCCTCAAAAGCTTACGAGAACAAAATGTGGTTTCAGTCTATTGATAAAAAACAGACAGTATTGTAGGGTTCATGTGGTAGAAAAATTAAGAGAGCTGGAACATAATGGCCAAAGAAATCACAAGTCGATTTGGATAAACACATACGTATAAACACAAATCCTCCCCATCAGTTAAAAGTTTCTAAAACCTATTTGTATATAAAGCAACATTGTGAGCGTTAATTTTGCCAGATATTAGTGTAAACCTCAGAGATATTCAGTGAGCAGGCAGTCTATTGCATTTTTTCTTTTCTTCTGTGATGAGGACGGTGAGCGTACAAATTTTGCTTAGTTCCATTCATTTGAAATGCACCAAACAAACAGCAAACAAACCCTCTTAATGAATCATGTACTCCATCTGGGCAGAAGCCTGGTGTTCTATTCATTCACTGATATTATGTTTCATTTCAGTTTTTCCAAACCTGCTGTACTGGGAAGTCATAAGCGAGCAGTGGACTGTGTGCTCTGCAGCTAGGATTTATTTAACTTAGCGTCGCCTCCATTTGTGACCCCATCTGCATGTAAGAGGAGAGGACAGGGGGGCAGATCTGGTAGTTGAGATTCTTTCTGCTGTAGCTCTGCTTGTATTACTCACCCTCCAAAGGACAGCTAGGCGCTGCTTGAATGGGTCAGTCGACTCGTGCATAATACATATTTGATAAACAACACTGCTCTAAAATCTAAAATCCGCTAATATGCATGTTGTTGTGTGGGAGGAATTAAAAACAAACACCATGGATACCACCATCCATCTCTTATTTGATGTCATAAATCCATCACTTTTCAGTCTGTGTGATTTTCTTTTGATTCCTCAGATGATATGGTGGGGACCATAATCTTGCTATACATAATGCTATATAGTAATACAAGAAATAGAAAGTTGCATATGAGTGACAGTAACTCAACATGCTTTGGTTAATCAATTCATTCAAACCTTATAGAAATCTTGAAGGCCTGCTCGGGGTATGCTCTCATTTTCTGTATCGGGACAACAATTAAAGCAGAAAATATACACATGAAATGGCTAATCAACATCAAACAGACAGTTACACTCACGAGTGGAGCTTTTTCTTATCATAAATTGTCTTAAGGGCTCAACTGCACTTTAAAGCATGTTGTAATATGTTTCGAGTTTACGTAGCACAAAAATCATATGCAGTTTTCTCAAATAGAGTGTTTGTATGTAGAACTTTGAACATTAGCATTTGAACATGTCAAGAAAGGAAAGGAAAGGAATACAAAATATGAAATGCAAAATATTTAAATAGTATCGGATAGTAAAAAAAAAAGCAAAATAGCACCCACACACACACACACACACACACACACACACACACCCCTCTGCCATTCAGTCAGGTCACACATTCACACACATACCTAGTTCGGTGCAGAGGACAGTGAGAGGTAAGTACAGTACTTATTGCGCAATGTTGATTTTTCCATTATTGCACATTGGTGGTTTTTCATTATTACACATTGTTGAGTACGATTATTGCACATTGGTGGTTTTTCATTGTTGCACATTGTTGATTTTTCATTATTACACATTGTTGATTTTTCATTATTACACATTGTTGATTTTTTCATTATTGCACATTGGTGGTTTTTCATTATTGGACATTGTTGAGTACGATTACTGCACATTGGTGGTTTTTCATTGTTGCACATTGTTGATTTTTCATTATTGCACATTATTGAGTATGATTATTGCACATTGGTGGTTTTTCATTGTTGCACATTGGTGTTTTTTCATTGTTGCACATTGTTGAGTATGATTATTGCACATTGCTGGTTTTCATTGTTGCAAATTGCTGGTTTTTCATTGTTGTACATTGGTGGTTTTTCATTATTGCACATTGCTGATTATGGTTATTGCACATTGGTGGTTTTTCATTGTTGCACATTGGTGATTTTTCATTGTTGCACATTGCTGATTATGATTATTGCACATTGGTGGTTTTTCATGATTGTTGATTTTTTCATTATTGCACATTGTTGATTATTACATGTGGTTGGTTATTGCAGAGTTTAGTACAATGACTGAAGGCAACAAGCTAACCAAAAAAGAAAAAAAAAAAGTCACACAATGTACAACTACCTCACTGTGGCTCCACAACAACCCTTGGTATTGTCAAGGAACTAACTGTAATCACATCATGTTTGAGTTGCAGCCTCTTCATACCTGGTCTCTATTTAGAAATATCTAAATGAAATGCTCATGACTAACACCACCCACCCAGACTTGATGGCAAAATTCAACATGTGAGTGGAGGACGTTCATTCTGAGTGACAAACTGCAACTAATCATTATTTGTGGATCTATGGTTTACCCAGAAAAATTCTGCACCACTCACACAATGAATCCCAAACTCTGAATTCTACATTGAGATAAATACAGGATCAATAACAAGTTCTTGAATCTGGGGTCCAGGGAAAATTCCTGCTGTCGTGTTGGCATCACTTCAACCTTCCTCTTGTGTTAGGTTGTAGGTTTTAAATGCACACATGAACCACATAAAATTTGTGTATTGCTTCAAGGCTTTTTGACTTTGTCAAGAACCTCTATTTCAACAAAATAATAGAAAAACTAAACTCATATCAAACTTCATTAAGGTCAGATTCTCAATTTCGGGTTCTAGTAATGTTTTCAACAAAACCTGGCAGCCCTTCATAGAGTATTTAGATAGAATTACTATTCACCCAGAGAGTGATTAGATGCCCCCCCCCCCATCCTGTAGTTTGTTTTAATTACCTATTTTAATCTCATTAATTTTATTGTAAATCCAGCTGTGAGGTTTTTAAAAATATATATATTTCATTGTGTTTTCTTTTCTTTTGTTTTTTCTCTTAATAGTGGGTGGGAAGGGATAATGGTTAATTATGGTTCATTCATAGAAGCCGTTCTGGCTTAGATTAAAACTGTTGTTCTCAATATACATTGCATTAGACAATTTCCTATTACCTTTCAACTAGAACATCTGGAAACATTGTTCATGTCAGATATTGCTGTGTGTGTATGAAAAATCCAATAAAAAGATTTACATTAAAAAAAAAAAAAAAATAATAATAATAATAATAATAATAATCATTAAATTATGAAATGCTCCTGTTGAAATCATGACCTTTGTGTTGTTGGGGTTGGTTTCAACCCAGTTATAAAAATCAGATTATAAAGCAGTAATTAGAGCCAAAACTGAAATCCTAAGTGCACTGTCAGCTAACACACTGACAGCCAGCTCCTCTAACAGTCATGTGAGCTTTTGGGGATTCTCATTTAGCTTTGTTATCCAGTATACCTACACAAAAACAAACCAAGCAAAGATGGGCA
Source organism: Sphaeramia orbicularis (assembly GCF_902148855.1). Classification (NCBI taxonomy): domain Eukaryota; kingdom Metazoa; phylum Chordata; class Actinopteri; order Kurtiformes; family Apogonidae; genus Sphaeramia; species Sphaeramia orbicularis. The sequence continues at coordinate 35,465,828 of NC_043965.1, forward strand.
TGTCCACACATGTGAGGTCAATTCAGTTTAGAGCTGGTGACTTCCAGAGTGCACATCGAGGGGTATAGTGACCAAAAAAGGCCCAGAGGCTCACACCGAAAATATTAAAACCAGTATTTTCATGGATAAGGAAGTCTAACAAGGTGACCAAGAGATGAGAAACAAATTGGATGATAGATAATTGTTTTTAGTGTATTTTACAGCTGATTTAAGACATGGGTCAAAACTCAACAAAAGAGATGGTGATAGAAAGCAAACACAAGAGGAAGGTCAAACTGCACCATTTTTTCTCCCAGTCGTAAAATCATTGTTGACCAGTGTTATGAGGCCAGTTTAATAAGGATGTGATGAACTGAATGATGACATGTTGCCTCAAAGGGCTTGTGCCAACATAATACTCTGCCTGCCATACCTGTTCACACCCTCCGCTTCTTCTTCCCTTTCTCATCTTTTATTCCTCTTCAAACTAGGTAAAAAAAAAAAAAGAGGACAAAGACACTGAATCTGTGGTTTTCATAGTGAAGGCAGAGGTGTCTCCTTGATAATGTAACCATAATCCATCACAAACATGACGCTTTCCTCTGAAAAAAAGGAAACTTAGCTCTATTTATGCATAAATATCATGTTCCTTGCAAATAAGGAAGACTGTCGAACATGATTATTTTTGTCATACGAAGTTAAAAAAGAAAATAAATCTCCAAATGAAGTATCAAACATGTATGTATAGGTTCAAATAAATGCCACCCACATTTAAAGTGAAGAGCTGTACAAGGGTATAGGTAAAAATACAAAATATAATGAAAACAAATAAAAATATATGGGTACTTGTATGAAACTGGCAACTAAAAACAGGACACGGGGCTAAAAATTCCAACAGGATGTAGACTAATGTTATGAAGCAAGTTTGGAAGCACTTTGGGTCTATTTTAAAAATAATCATTTACTGAGATAAAAGAGAAACTATTTTTCAGATAAAACACATTTTTATATTATTTTTATATTCATTTTACACAAAAATCCGCATGTAACATGGCTACAATTTTTTTGAATATCTTTTTATTCTCTCACAGGTACATTTTGGGAATCATACTAATTATGCAAGGCAGAGTTTCACAAAAATGACCACTGTTGCAAAATCCCTCGTGATTTATATGTGCTTAAATGGGCAGGTTCTGCATGTAACACAAGTGGACATGATGGCTTACACATGAAACCTGGAATGAGGCTGCTGATTCATGAAAATCCTGCATGTCTGGATTAGAAAAACCACTAGGATCATCAAATTTAACACAGTGTCGTTATTTATAGCAGTATATAAGACCATTTCAAGTCTTGTTTTCCAGATCAAATGCACTGACACCTAAGAAGCTTTTCCTGTCCCACTTTTGGTCCTATTTTTGGCCCCAATATTTTGTTAAAAATTCATTAATTTTGGGATGGCTCAGAGCAAGAGTATAATTTTTTTTTGCATTTATCCGAGGTCATCATTAGGTACATCCTGGGGGGAAATATGTCTGAATTTCTCTTTTATTATTGGGTCTAAAAAGTTGGCAAAGTGCCAGGTACCAAAATGAACCCAGTTTCATAGAAGCAACCATGTAGATATAAAAGATGAAATACATACTAAAACTGATTAAACAGATCCACAATAATAAGATAAATAGTATCTAATAATACACCCAAAAGATAAAACAAATAAGTCACACTCTTGTATTCAAAGCCAGCGCAAATAGGTGCGTCTTTAAAAGAGATTTAAAGAGCTCAAAGGACTGTGCACATGTGACATGCCTGAAGAGTTGTGATAATTTATGACTAGAGCTTTTTTTTTAAGTCATAAAGATGAGTAGAACAATTGAATCATGGGAATTGTTTAAGCATTTATACCACTTAACATTTACACCTGCACCATCCTTCTATGCAGAATACATGTGCCATATTGGTGCTGGCACAGTTCCTGCTCCTGTATTTCTTCATTTTTCATGTGTTAACTACACCCTTGTCATACTTTCATTTGTCTTTTTGTTCTCCACTAGGAAATTCAGCAGCCTTGACAGGTCAGGTCAATGTCTCATTTACTCCCCTGCTTTAGGTTACTGTTGCTTGTGAAATATTGTGTTTGAATGTGGAGAAAACACTGAAAGTGGGCTCAGCTCAGCCTGCAGCAAAGCTCAATATTATCGTCCCACAGTGCAGGACTAAAATGGTACCTGCACACCTGATGCTCTGCCACTGTTTCTGGGTCGTGGAGTTTAGAGTTGGTGAAATTTGGCTTCACTAAATATGAAACCCAAAACAAGTGAAGTCTAAACAATACTGACCACCCTCAAAAATGACTGGAAATAAAACATGAATGCATAAGAAGTGTGACTAGATGACTAAAGATTACACAAGACCTGCGTCAGTGCATTCATAATAATGCTTTATTCCACAGGGCCTCTCGACTACAGGGAAGTAATGAAACACCAACAGCAGCTCAGCTGAGAGGTGCTCATCTTTTGATGGAGCAAAGACAAAGAGCGTAAATGTTTGGACATGTTTGAGTTACATCACAGGGAGATGGATCGGGTCTAACAGTGTATAAAAACAGATACTTTTTTATATTCCGTGTGATCTAAAAATGGACATGTTTATGCAGAACCTTTTCCTTGCAAAAAGATGACTCAATTTTAGACCCTTTTTGTATAATTGTTCTAGCCATTATAATTGAATTGAAGTGGTTTTGATGCTGTAAACCTACAGCACTCGAACAACTCATTTACATGAAGTGTCATTAAAAATGAAGTTTTCTGCCTTTTGTGTTGTCATTTCTGACTTCGCCCACATCACATTTGACACCTTCTTGATTTAACAATGGGTGATGGAAACTGCGCCTCTTTCAAATATATGCAGAAAAACACCTCCAAATACACTCACCAAAGTCAGTTCTGTCTAATTTAGAAACACTGTCCTGATAATAAAACAAGTCTCTGGAAAAAATAAATATTACTGTTTCTTGTTTGCTGCAACTTCACTGTTTTATTAAAGAAAAAAATCTGATTATGTTCTCAATTAAATGATTCATTACTTATGTACTTGGTGTATGAAATGGCATGAAATGGTAAAAACGTCTCTCCCGATATCATCTTAATATGTGTTGTTCAGTCGACAACGCAAACATAGACATACATTTTCTGCAAAGGACAAGGACCATGACTCTAAAATATGGAAGTATTTAACAGTGTAATACTGTTGATGGCCACTAGGGGTAGCTTCCAAACCCCTGGCTCCCATAGAGTTACACTGAATGCCTCTAAAAATACCAAGTTAGTATTTTTTTCCCCCATGAGTCATTCTGGTCTCATGCATTTTCTTTGCAATGTCTAATAAGTAATCTGGTCCTCCTTTAAATCACTGCTCAAATCTCAAGACAAATAGAAACTTTTCAGTGTGCTGCATTGGATTTTGATTGACAGGTATGTATGACAGCTTGCTTGCCTGTCGAGTCAAACTTTGGAATTTTGATTATTCAATAAGATGCATTTTTTTCCTGTCAGATAGTGTAACTGTAGTTATGGTTAATAGGTTCCA